>NC_052105.1:330833-420623 GCF_012273895.1 Zerene cesonia | reverse complement strand
CACAGGCCTCCTATGAGGGTTCAGGCCATAATCCACCACGCTGGCCTAGTGCGGGTTGGCAGATGTCACATGTCGTCGGACTCTTGATTGTTGGACATGTCGGTTTCCTCACGATGTTTTCCTTCACCGTTTTTAAGCAGTGGTGATGTTATCCACATGTTTAGATAAATTGAAAAATCAATTTATTTCCGGCACGCTCGCCTGGTCTCGAACCCCGACTTATCGATTTTGAAGTCTGAGGTTCTCACCAGTCACCACTGAGCCATGCTTTTTTATTGATTTGAATCTGCTGGAAGTAATTTGTGTTCTTTGCTATGTAGAATTTATATAAATATAACTTATACACAAAATTGCGAAGGACTGAAATGCCCTACCGGCTTCCGTGCTTCTGGAAAAACATAATCTAGACTTATTAGAAGCGAGAGTTAATGGGCTCTATCTAGACAGGCATGCACATTTTTAAACTGCATCACTGCTTACCATCAGGTGGGTTGTTGTCAAATTCCTGTCAGTCTCATTTATAAAAAAATCTTTTGATTATATATAACAAATTACAGTCAAAATATCTCTACAATATTCTCCTGCCACTGTTTAATAGTTTAATATTAATCATATGTTGATAATTATCTGCTGTAAAATATCCTTTATAGAGACAATTTTAATTATTTAACGCCCAGTACCTGGCCAAGTATATAAATGTTTAGATTGTGCCAGTGGATGATGTGGGAAACATTCGTGTTATTCGGCATGTGTTATATTATACCTTTTAAAGCATGTAAAGTACGTGTGATAGCATTTTAGAGTGCTTAAATTCCGTGTAAATAATCTAGGGATGGTCGCGGTTACGAGAACTATAGAAACTATATGATTTTTTTTTATTTCATAGCGGGTCACTGAGCTGGTGGTTCGCCTGATGGAAAACGACTACCACCGCCCATGAACATTCGCACAGGCTCAGAGAATGCACTGCCCGCTTTTAAGGGATAAGGGATAAGGAGATGATTGATGACTGAAAAAAAGGAATGGACTGGGAAGGGCGAGGAGAAGGAAATAGGCCTAGGATAAGATTTCATTTTTCTAATACCACACAATTTTTGAATTATATTAAGATCCACTAAGATAACTGCGAATGCGATAAAATCCGCTTTGGTATTCGTAATATCCGAAAGTTCGCCCAATATTTCCCTCCGTGCACTGTATCCAATTTGTATGAACGTTCGTTCGCCGTCGGCGCAGTTGCGGCCGCACGTGCACACTTCACACGGCCAACCCCGGGACGTTAACTCGTTGGCACAATCAATTATTCACCGATTTCACAATGACTTTCATTATGCCATTTTCTATGTGACTTCCGGCGAATTGAATGTCAATAGACTTTATTACCATCATCGTTCTTGCGTTTCGCTGTATTTCTTTGCGATCTAACGTGATAAATAATGTACGAATGTATTTTTAAGAAACTAAAGACTTTTTAACGGATTTTAAATGCGATTTATTCATTATGTTATTAACCCGTTAGTAAAATAATAAAAAAAAGAGTTTAAGTTTATATTTTTTAAAATAATTTTCAATATTACGCTAATAGGAATATTTGTGCTTAATAATTGTAAATAATAATTATTATGGAAGTAAATCTGTTCATCACTATATCTGTAACTATGTATTAAATTAAAAAGGAACTATTGAATGCCTTAAGAAGGAACAGTTTATAAAAATGAACCATTAAAATAAATTAAGTTTTTAAAAAGGCGCTAGAGCGATAACTTATTATTCACTCGGGCAACCAAAATTATCATACATAATGTATTTAAATTACAGCAACATTAAATTAAACCTACACTTATATTCGTAAAATGTGTCACCGTCTACACTGGGGTGTTACCACCAGAGGTCTCTGCTGTGACAGCCTCTGTTGTGGTCACAGACCACAGTGGAATCCATTTTGGCAAGTATTCCCGTTGGGATAGATCTTACCGTCTTATTTTAATTGTTGCACTATTGTTTAGTTACTTCTGACGGTATTTAAACCAAAACTTGTAAGGTTCTACGAGGTGACTGAGTTACGAGATTACTAGTGATATATATTTATTATTACTTCTCGCAATATAGTGGTTTATCTAAAAAATTATATTATTTTTAAAGATAAATTAATTATGTTTAAAATTGAATGCGCATTAAAATACTAAAACATTATTTAAATATATAATGAAATTCAAATGTATAATGAAATATTTTCTATAATAACTAATATTTCTTCTTATTATCATGGTACCATTGTCATTTATCAAAAGCTTTTAATTTAAATTAAAAAGAAACACAAAAAATAAATCCTCAAATAATATATTACATTCACTAGCTCTTTATAAGCGTCAAAATAATAAGTTATAACACACTTAGCTCCCCTTATTCCGATCTTTTAGCACAGAGAGATATAAACAGCGTATAAATTGGCGCAATAAAAATAGTCAAGCATATAATTTAACCTAATCGAGTCGTAAAAGTACCCTTCCCGGTTCTACAAAAAAATCTCCACGTTTACTTCAACGCATTGCAATCTCTCGGGACTGACGAGCCAAATGTTGCATACTAGACAAATTTTATTACATTCCTCTGCTCGTATTACGGCAAAATTAACCTTCAACCTTGACCATACGGTTCATTTTTCGATATATCGTGCTAGAAGGCAATACAACTAAATGTGGCGTGGAAAAGTTTTGCATAGAACCGAAGATTTTGTTAAGAGATAGGCTGTTTGCACTGTAACTCGCGCTTTAGGAAATAGTTAAGGTAAATGGGAGGTTGGCACGCGTCCAGAGCTCTTGGAGAAACTTGAAAAATTCTCACGTAAAATGATTTTTAGGTGTCGTTAGTGATACTGAATTGAATCAGTATTTCTATATATAACCTCATCTCAACTTTCATATACGGATTTTTTTGTAATATTTGAATATTCGAAATAATCAAAAAATTAGCTCTTTTAGGGTACTGTGAATATGGTAGTTATTTGTTTTCGATCTGCTATGTATTACTACTTCCCTTGTTTATGAAGAACATTCTAGAATTAATCCTAAAGATAAAATAAACGCTACGTGCAGATTACTGATGAACTTAACCGCGAAGAATAAGATAAAAATCGATCAGTAAAATGAGTGAATGCATTTCAATTTTCATTAAAAATTTGCGTAACTCGAGCAGATGAGCAACATACAAATACCTTAAAATGTAGTAAATTATATTTCACCTTTTACAATTTATATATAGATATAATATGGTTTACCTATTGTGGTTAGTGACCGAGTTCTATCTACATGAAGTAGCCGGAGTAGCCCTACCATCGACACACTACGACTACTCACGTGTCCTCTCTATTACATAGCTCTCGAAGTCCAATAGGAACGATATCCGATACAAACAGCTATGATACTAACTTTAGTTGTCAGTAATTGGGTGAATGATAAAACATACATGTCAAAAGCTTAGGGTGTTGGTTTATGACTGATGTATGCAGTCTATGAGTTTATATATCAATGAGTTTTGACAACTGGTAATGAGTTTTGAATATAACATACATACTAATACGTAGAACTAAGCTGTAGCGAGATCACTAACAAATTCCAGTGACAAGATTATCATCGGGAAAACAAAATCAAAACGCTGTATACCTTGGAGAAATCAAGCAGAGCGTCCTCTCATTCTGGTCTATGAATTTTTTACAAGGAAAGGGTAAGTGGTCGTTTTTGGAGTGCAATCGTGAATGTGGTTTGGTGAATATTTAATAAAAATCCCTAATATTTACTTACCGCTCGTTTGTAACAGTTTGCTTAAGGCTGACCGACTGCCTTTGAACTGTGTTTAATGTAATGGACACAAGAGTTAATTATAGTAATGTTGGTGTTTAGGTTTGAATTAAATTATAGACTAAGCTTCACGTGTAGTACAGATCCTTGATTTAATTGTAATCTATCACGATAATTTTATCAACTAACGGTTCGATTCAGTCCGCCCAGGTAGTCATGCTTTTGTTTTCAACATTTTATTGGATTTATATGAAATTCGGTACATATTTACCCAAAAAATTGTTCAAAAGACCGTTTAAAATTCAAAATAAATTTTTTCAATCTTTTATAAAGCATTTTCTATTCTAGAACGTGAAACCGAGCTGGTGGTTCGCCTGATGGTAAGCGAACAAAACCGTCAATGTACATTTGCTAGGCCTCTGCAAACTGTTGCGCGTTTTTTAGGTTAAAGCCGGATTAGCAAATAGGCTCCTTGCCATCAAAGTACCACGCGAGTGAAGCCGAGGAATTCAATATGTACAAATATTGTATTTGTTAGTAAATCGTTGTTGACAGCTTTAATAAATTTGTTTTTTAGGTGTTTAGGAGAAATATATAAAAGAAATTAACGAACGACACCTAGAGGAATAAGCTTCACATTTATCTTATTCTCTGAAAGTTTGTATTATTTTTTAGTTAAGATTTTATCGTAAATAAAAAAATGATTATGTGTTATGAAGGTTCGCAATATATTATAATATATTATGATCGATTAAGTACTTATTTTATACGTTTTATATCTGACCTTTTAACGAACAAGAAATTATTTTCAGTTGTATTTAAAAATAATATGAAAAATGTGTTATTTAGATTTGATATTTAAAAATGTTTTATGAAATGAAAGTCGGGATACAAACGCACGTCTATCTCTACACTGTTCCGATGCTTTCAGTTTTTAACGAACAAGATGTCAATTTCCCATAATTCTCAAATATGCATAATAAGTATACATAATATAGAAATACGCTAACGTGTATCCCATGATGGATCGTTGGATCAACGTTAATAAAAAGGTCAAAATTTACCTATCCAAACTCCGTAAAGCAATTACACTCCAGTTCTCGGCCGATTTATTGATCTTCCAAGATTGTACTAAAAATATTTCCCCTAAAACCAATAGACTTTTTAACGTATGAAACGACAAAGAGCCAACCCGAAAGCAAAGTCATTAATTCTTTTCAGAAGAAATTAAAACCCGATACGACACAAATTCTGCCCCATTCCTGACTTATTAGACATACATATCACGATATCGTCAGAGTATTTGAAACTCTATGTCGTTACTGATACAGCTCAAATTCAGAACACAAAGATATTGATTTAAGATCTTGTGTACGAACACTGTTGTGGACTTTCAATTTAATTTGCCGAACACTTCTTATCTTTTTTTTCTCAGCATTTATCTCCATTTCATTACATTAAACTGTAATGTTTTTCTGCCGTTATCTGCGGACATAGTTACCGTTTCTGGGTCTCCACTATTTTTATTTTTGGTATTGCGTAACCCATTCATTCATTTCATTCCTTTTCAAGTTAAAACCTTTGAATGTTTACATTTCAGTTAGATATAATATCTTGAAATTACATCTAAATTAATCTAAAATTTACTAAGAAGTATCCTTTTACAAATATTGAATAAGTTAAAAGCTTGAACTCACTGGAAAGTTATTTTTGCTGGTAAAATTGAATGAAAACGGACTATATTATTATTGCGTCATAGCACAAATATCTAATTTTAATAAGTAGTAATAAACAAATCAAGCATGTGTGCTATCTTCAAACATACGTGTCCAGTCTGCAAATTCTACTAATATTATGAATGCGAAAGTTTGTAAGGATGTGTGTGTGTGTTTGTTGCTCTTTCACGCAAAAACTGCGGAACCAATTACAATGAAATTTGGTACGTAGACAGCTTTTTATCCCGATATTCCTACGGGATACGGACTTACGCGGGTGAAACCGCGGGGCGCAGCTAGTTACTAATAATTTTACAGCAGATACTGTTTGTGTGGTTATTAGACTACGCTATCAAAATAATATCAATCACATATGTACAGAATAATATGGTATTGCATCGACATACTGAATTTTTTTCAAAGATAAAAAATATCATATCTCTATCCTTTTTCTTTTTCTTGCATCTCAAATTAAGTTCTCCTTTACCATCTGATGTTTTCCATTTGGGTGATACATATATTTCCTTACTGCTATGTAAATAACGCCTAGAATTGTAAAATTATTGAATTTGGTGCAAAAATTATTCGTGAGGTCAATTTTAATAAGATATTTCCTTTCAGTATTTAACCAAGCTGGCCAAGTTGTAGTTAATATAATAATGTAAACATAATTCGGATATAAGTATTGATTCTTAAACCTTTACCCGTACTTGTTAAAAGATTAAAAAACATTTTATATAAACAGCAATACTGCAACAATTTCTTATCTACAAATTATTATTTTAGAAGTAAGCTGTTTCTCCTAAATACAGGTTGCCCTGCAATCTAGCTAGGGAAACATCGGCTTTATATACTGTAAACTTTAAAAATATATGTAAGACAAATCGTTTATATAAACTAAATTGTAATTGCTGTAAATTACAAAATGTGTATCAACTCGTAGGACTTGATATCCTGCATCCTTGAATGCTAAAAGAACTCAATTTTCTCTTCTTACACCTAGTACACCTCTTTCCAATCCCGTTGATCCACCGGTCAATTTTAACTAATTCACAAAACGATTGAGTGAAAACGGTTCACGCGAGGCGACAGCTCCCTTCATTTCCGCCCTGTAATCGACTTCCAGTGACCCATCAAGGGGATTAGTCAAATATTAACGGTCTTCCGTTCGCTGGACAGTCGGCTGCTTCCTTGGTCACCCATCAAATATTTCTATGTCACTTTTGCTAAGCTTCGGTCTCGGACGTGCCTTTTGTAGCAGACCATTTGAGATAGGATGGGAAGTGAATTAAATTTTGTTGAGTGAAGCCAAGTTTGATAATTATTTGAATAATAGCTGTGCCCTGGGGTTTCACCCGCATAAGTCCGTATGCCGTAGGAATATCGGGATAAAGAGATGCCTATATGTTATTCCAGTTGTCCAGCTGTCTACGTACCAAATTTCATCGCAATCGGTTCAGTAGTTTTTGCGTGAAAGAGCAACAAACACACACACGTCCTTACAAACTTTCGCATTTATAATATTAGTAGGATAGTAGGACGAATGATGTGATGTACATGTCACATTATTTGTAAAAGTAGTTGAAAGTTTTCAGAGTATCTGTATATATCTTACTAGCATTTCGCCCGCGGCTTTGCCCGCGTAGTTACAGGAAAGATAGACCTGGTGTGTACCGGCAAAGTTCCAGTTCCCGTTTCTAGTATCTCAAACTATCACTGTAGCAAATTTCAACATGATCGATTTGCCGTTACTGAGTTATAAATAGTGTAACTAACACGACTTTCTTTTATATATATAGATAACGTTAACAAAAAACTAACGACACATTGAATTTGGTTTCAAATTGTAGCCCAATAACTTAATATTTAGATCATAACTCTTATAAGTGTTAAAAAGAAACATGTCCCATTGAGACTTAACACCCAAATGAAAATATAAGTACCCAAATAATGTGAAAATTAATATAAATTAAACTAACAATTTGCACCCGTTCAAATAAAATGAAAATAAACAAAAGCAGCCTTTTATACACGTTTCTTACCTGACTGTCTTTGTGCATCACACAATTTACTGAAGGGATAGACTTTTAGTTACTAACTGTAAGCACATTTCATCACTTAGAAATCTTAACGTCGTTGAGAACACAGTAATATGGATAATAAATTGTTCCAACAGGCAGAATCCCGCCCATAATAACCAATAAAACATAACAGACACGAAAATCATAGCACATAAGTATAATATAATGTCAGTTCAATAAGGATTTAAAAAATGCCCGCCCTAAATCCCGCTGGATGTGGGTAAATTCAAACAAATGAGGGGTGACTGTTACTTACGACGTATTTGCTCTTATATATTGACCGGGCTTGCGTTAAATAGACCTTTTTAGGTGTTTTTACTTATGTAATGTTAGGTTATAAGGAAGCCTACACCGTCTTGTACCTTTTGAAATTTAGGAAACCTCACAAAATTAAGGTACAGTACGTTATATTCCTATTGACACATGCATACAGAAGACCATCGATCATTGGAAACTTCTAGACTATTCTAGAAGTTTTCAACGATTTATGGTCGCGGCTTCTATGTGCTTCTATGTGTGTGTGTTTAGAGAAATATAGCTTATTAATTGTAGATGCTCTAGAAAACCTTCAGTGCGTTATGAGATAAAGCTCATTATGTGCTAGAAAATACCTTTAAAATATACAAAATGTAGCACAAAAAGCATAAGGTGGCCACTAGAACGGTGCCTATGCATAAACAAAGCGCTAAAAATAGACCAGCTATATAAATATGAAACTCCCCTTATTTTACAATAATTCAACACATTAAACAACACGGAAGATTGTTATTTTACGCTGCGGAAAGTTTTCGCGTAAATAAACAACAAACGAGGAATTTGAGCGAGTTTGTCGAGTTTCTGTTAGCGTAAGTGTCTAAAAAACAAACCATCAGTTTTTATTTGACTTGCAACACCGGCTTGTTGAAGTTCTTTGAACAAAATTTGTTTACCGCTATTATGGAAAATGATACAATTCTATTGGCTTTGTAATTGGAACGTTATATTGTAAATTTCAAACAAACACGTATTATTCACGTCAACCATATTTGAAATGCTACATATTCTGAGAGCAATCAACACATGTGTCCATAATTCGATAGAGAATACAGTTATTGATATGTTATCAACCGAAGGCATTATTAACATTTCATGAATATAATCAGCTACGTTAAGTATGTAAAAATCACTATTTATTTCACTAGTATTTCTATCCATTAGCACATTATTATCTACGTACAGAAGACACTTAATGGATTTTTGGATCGTAAATTTAATCCAGTATCTACGATACACGTGCGTGTCGAATTGACTACGTTTCTTTGAAGTTGCTTAAATACTATATACACGAAAGTTTGTGTGTGTGTGTGTGTAGTGAAAGAGTAACAGACACACTGTTACTCTTTCACTACTGAACCGATTCCAATGAAATTTGTTACGTAGACAGCTAGACATCTGGAATAACATATAGGCACTTTTTATTTCGATATTCCTACGGGATACGGACTTACGCGCGTGAAACCGCGGGGCGCAGCTAGTTGTTTAAATAAAGAAACAACAGATAAATAATTGTATTTCTTTTTAGGTTGATGCGCAAATAAAACCAAGAATGCTTATTACGTTTTCCACTTGACGTCATTTCAAACGTTTTGTGATTGCCCCGAATAAGTCAAAGCAACGTTTACTCTGTAATTATTGTCTTTTGGGAGCTGGCGTTACTTTATATTTTATTTGGAGTTCTCTAACGTGTCAGAGGTAAGCGATTCAATTGTTTTGGTGTTTGCACTCGGTTCTGGATTATTTAATGTTGTTTCATAATTCATAGAAAAATCCTGTGGGATCATTATCATCATCAGCACATATGTTCTCACTACTAGAATAGAGGCTTCTTATGAGGGTTCAGGCTTAATCCAGCACGCTGGAGCAAGTGCGGGTTGGCAGATGTCACGTGCCGTCGAACTTTTGATTCTTGGACATGCCGATTACCTCGCGATGTTTTACTTCACCGTTGGGTAGTTGAGATGTTATGGTCTGATCTCGAACCTCCGACTTATCTATTTTGAGTACGAGATCCTCACCACTGAGTCATCTACGTATCGCTATATACAAATACTTTCTTTGTATTTTTTTTTTAAATATCAATTAAATGTAACATTTTTTTTATTAGATCGAATTCTACGGAAATGAACACGTAGGCAGATAGTTCTATATGTTTGAATTACGTAATGACTTTATTGTTTCGCAAAATCAACACTAGCTGAGCGCCCCGATTTCACTTACATTGTACATGATGTTACACCGTAGGTTAAAGCCTTCATGGACTATCTAACAATATTTTTTCAAATCAGACCAGTAGTTATTGTGATTAGCGCATTCAAAAAACTCAATAGTTAGTATAGGGGTTAAGATTACGATCTAGGATAACAAAAATATACTGTAATATAACCCGCATGGTGTGTCTTCAAACGTTCAAATGGTACATTTAACTTAAATTTCGTAGAGTAATGAAGTTTTATATAACTGTATTTACGAGCTAATAACGGTTGTACACTCATTACGGTTTGTTACTTACAGGAATGGAAAACCAATATTATGGCGCGTAAACTGAATGCTCTGTTAAGACGCTTACAACTAAACGTTAAATTTAATTGCGCTATAATTCAACACAGTATTAACTATTACAATTAGTTCGCATGCAAAATGAGCGAAATATATTTTTAAGAATCTCACACTCAAGAAGAGAGATGATGTTCATTCAGTTATCGATAACGGTTAAGTCGTAAACCAATGTTATTTTTTGACGTAATCGTTTTTAAATTAGTTTGCATTTGTGATTTTGCGTGTGCAAAGTCCCAACTTTTCAGACCAAATTTGAGATAAACATGGGACAGTTCAGATTAGTTACTCCAATCGATTGTTTTTCATCACGTCACAGATTATTTTTCATTCCTTTTCACCGGGAATTAAATCTATGAATCGTGAAGAATAAGCACTTTAGTCCTAAGCTTTTCAGTGAACTAAAGAACAACCTATATGCCATCGCTGTTTTTACAGCTACAGATAATCTTGTGGATAATGAATCTATACTAATATTTTAAAGCTGAAGAGTTTGTTTGTTTGAACGCACAAATATCAACTATTTGTGAGATTTGAAAAATTCTTTCAGTGTTCGATATCCCATTTATGAGGAAAGCTATAGGCTATGTACCACGGGCGAAGCTGGGGCGGATCGCTAGTGCTTAAATACATTTAAACCAAAAAGCATTTAATAAAACCTGTATTGGAGATGTTGTCATCGAGTTTCGTCCTCAAAGGAGTCGTACAGTTCAAAAACAATAATTTATTTCACCCATAGGAATGTATACCTTTTTACATTATGACCCAATTCGTTTTACATTAAAAAGCAATGATATGAGAGGGTAAAATTACTAATAAATATGGTGATATGGATACAAATTAATCAACGTTAGACAGATTTTTATTAAAATGACATTTCATTTATATAAAACAGATACTTGCCATTTTTACAGGAAACTTTTCGCTAATCCACTTCATGCTCTCTGAACATTCTATAAAAATGAATTCAATATAAAAAGTCACCAGTTAAAATTAGCATGGCTATCTTAGGCTAATACTTTAATCATAGTTTAAAATTGAAATCAAATAGTTTCGCAACGGGTCAAGTAAAGAATGTATGACAATATTAATGTATTATTTGGATGTACAGGTAGATATATTGTCATCAATCAAACTGACTTCAAGAAGTCCATAATATTGTTGGGAACAAAGAAACCAAAAAGGGCTTCGACGTCCTTGGGGCGTAGGTGGGGTTGTGATACGACTGCTCATTTTAAAATGGGACCAAATCACAACAATTTCCTGTCAGATACAAAAAAAAAAACACGCTAATCGGATGAAAACTCATGAATAAATTGTAGAAAATCCAGGTGAGTTTAGAACCTGTGAGAGAATCCTGAGTCACGTAGGCTATAGTCTATAAAATTTATATAACAAACATGTATATCATATTTCTCTCATTCAGCCAAAAATATACATATTTATATGAAATTTGATCAATTCGAAAACAAAGACAAATACAACAATAGGTCACTGACGATAACAATGTACACGTGTTTTAATGTTATTGGTGGTATTTAAATTTTGCTGCATTGTTTCATATTGAATAGCGATTTATTATATTACTAGCTATCCGCTATGCATTTCATATACATATAATTCTTTCCCTCGCTCTTTCCATTAAAAGTGGTAAAGTTACATACCTAGTGACAGAGTTTTTTGTCGTAGTATAGGATTTAATATCTTATCTTCTTACTCATACGACATCACACTTCACACTAATATAATAAATTTGCAAGTTTCATTGGATGCCTGTTCGTCAATCACGTTGAAACTACTGAAAGGATTTTGATGAAATTTGGTATGCAGGGTATGAGCTATCTTGAATGATAGCATACTTGGTTATCGAATTTTTATCCTGATAAAATACTCACTTAGGATAAAACAGGAATCCTGATAGCCGGGCGTAGCCGGGATGAGCGTTTAGCTAGTAATATATGATAAGGTTGAATTATTATTATTCAAGCAATACGTTGTTATTCAATGTATTATTGTTTTGTCATCGCTTCGGGTATCATATTATTGCTATAGCTGTGCATTAGCAATCCCGATCAAATCGATATGCAGATAACGTCAGCAATCGGTATCACAGAAGATATCATTGGCTAGTTTAGAGTAGACGCCATAAAGAGCGCTCCTGTGGGATCTGAGATCTGAATAAGGCTGAGTTACACTTAGCACTTTGCTTTTATATTGGAAAATTGCTGAATACACATATAACAACTTTTATACAGACACAAGAGCTACAAACAAGGTGTTGTGGATAGCTATCGTTTTAGAAAGTAAGTTAATAAATGCAACGAGAACGTGAATGTATATATCATGTCATGTATGTTTCGATGATAGTCTTCGAAATGTGCCAATAAACTTACCTTTAAGTTTTCTTAATAATCTATTTATGAAAATTATCTTTACAACTACTACTTAAGATTGATTTCTAACTACTTAATTATATAAGTTTTTAAGGATTTTTTCGTTATTAACTTTCTAAAATTACATCTGAAGTACATTACTTTAATCATACGTCACTCGATGAGTAGTATTTATTGTGGAAGTCGAGCACGCTTCGGCACGAATTGGGCCAGCTCGCACCGGGGAAGTACCACACCCCCACAGAAAACCGGCGTGAAATAGTGGCATGCCACTGTGTTTCGTACGGTGAGTGGGGGAGCCGGAGACCCGTTTCCTTTTCCTCACCCGTCCTAGTCCATTCCTTCTTTCCAGTCGTTAATCCTTTCCTTTTCTCTTACCCCATAAAAGCGGGCAACGCATTCACAGAGGTACTACCTTTGCGAATGTTTATGGGCGGTGGTGATCGCTTACCATCAGGCGAACCACCAGCTCAGCTGCCCACTATGACATAAAAAAAAAAGTATATACTTATTTACACTAATATTGTAAACAGGAAATTTTACTATTTTTGTGTTTGTAATATTCTCACGCAAACCACTGGACCGATTTCAAAAATTCGGACACCATTAGACAGCTGCAACTTCACTGAGTGACATAGACTATATCACGGGACGGGGTGAACATCCAGTGTAAAATAAACTGTTAATTTATAAATGATACCGCAACCGCCCAGTGTATCCCCACCCGGCTCAGGTCAATACGCGCAAGCACGCCATAAATTCTAAGAAAGGACCTCGGCGAAATGGATGCTTATCACGGACCGGCTCGGTTTCCTCACCAGTTAAATAGCCCTGTTTTTGTCTTCTCCGGCCCTGATAGAAAGAGTTACTCGAATAAATTTATTGCTGAGCCTGTCTCGGATTGGTGAATTTCAGTTCTTGAGAACTTCGCCCTGATGGAAAAACCTTATTCAATACTAGCTTTCAGTTTGTTATTCTGAGTAATCACAATTTTGAATAGAAACATAGAACAGACGTATTCTGATAATGTAGGATTGCCTTGTATTTGATTTCGCTGTCAATTGAAGTTTAATGTAACTGCAAATCTTTGGGATGATTATGTTTCACATACTCCAATATTGATTGTATGTGTTTTGGTAAATGTAGGGTTAAATAAAAGTCCAGTTTATGGACAAGTGTTACTTTTTATATAAGAAGTAAGGCAAGATTTCTTTATACGGTATTATTCTCTTGGGCTCTGCCTAGCCAAAACTCTTTTTATCTACAATGGCAGGGGACCATGTTTTATCGCCTATACGCCATATTCCTATATGCCTAGAAGACGTTCATCAAATAAAATAGTATATTATCTATTTCACGCCTTTTTATTCAATTTAAAAGAACCGTTAATTTCAGCAACTCAACAGCCCTTAACTAATGACATTTCTTCACTTTTTGCCCCGCGAAATCAAAGACTGAGCGCCAACAAAAGACTGTCTAGTTTGGTGAACTCTAAATGAGTGCGTAACCAAAATCGCTCGCCCATTATCCTAATAGACGTCAAAACAAAGAGAATGTCACACCGTAAAGTTGAAACGAGTATAATTCAACGGTTTATTTCATTATTAAATTGTTCGTGAGCGCGCGATAACCAGGGCAAAGTTTCGTAACTTAGTTAAACGAAGTGAGACGATGGTCTTGGCGACTCGTGGTAGTTGCGGGGATTTTAAACGATTTATTGGGAACTTGGACCAAGTGGCGACAACTTCTGAAGGCCTTAGTGCCTCTTAAAAAACTAAACTTCCCATTAGACCTTTGAGTGGCCGCAAAAGTTGTCACGTCTAAGTGTGTAGCGTGTTGAAGGCATGGTTAGGGGGAACATATTTTGCACTTTCCTTGCTCTACTCTTGAAAGTAATGTAATTTCTTATTTGAAAAAATAAGTCGTATATAAAATATATAGTAATTGCGTGTTATATGTGTCAATTAGTGCTTATTACATCTGTAATATTAAACTTATAGGTACTTAAGTAAATATATCATTTTATTTAATACCATTTCTTAATTATCTTGGATATCAATATGTTCATTTAACTAGAGCAATAAGTGTGTTGTCACACATACATATATAAGATAGCGTGATTCATTCGTGATCCTAGAAGATGTTGATAATATCCAGCGTATATTATATTGTAAGTATACTTTATTTGCCTTATCTCGTCTGTTATAGAACATCTTGCAATCAAAACTATGTGTCTAATCGCATATTTTTCGATCAATAAGCACGACTCCAATATCCCGGGCAGCTCGCAATCAGATTCGATTGTGATGCAAATGGCCGCTAAATTGCAAACCAGCGCGGCGTTTCCTTTAGCCGCCGAAACAATTGCATAGCTCCAATATTTTCATGAAATCGATTTTACAAATTGTTGGTTGTAGTGCAGATTATTTTGAATCTAGCTTGCGATCCCGTTTCACTAGTTTTGACGTGAGCGTGACGTCATAATGTTTTATGGGGTCGTTTGTAAGTAGATGTTGTAGGAAAGTAATTTGTTGGGTGATGTTATCAAGGGAATGTCCGATTATGTTTAAAGAATACTTCTGATTATAATTTTTCAGTGAGTACAAGGTTAATGTCCCAATTATTCTATGTTTCTAGAATATGTATAGTGTTATGGAGCAAGAAATAGAATTCTTCCATCGAAAACGGAAGGATCCTCGACTAGTCTTCACGACTGGCGGCGGTAAGGCCTCAATTGAATTATGTTGAATATTTAATTTTTAGTTTTATAGCATTGAAATTTCTCATTTATGTTGAATAGTTGTATACATGCTCTGCAGCAAAATAATTTCGATTGCGCGATTAAGAAACGTGTCGTACAGTGTTGTGTATACGCATAACAAATAAATTCGTTTCTATTGAAGCGAGAATATGTAACTTTAAATTAACTCAATCACATTTCTCGACATAACCTTAAAAATATATCGCCTTAGAATGGTATTCTTGTACAAAAGCTCTCCCAGCAGGGGGCCGTGCCCGCAGCATCCACACGCGGCATATGCCCGCCACTTGCTTTGCCAACATAATCATATTTTGGCGCACCGCCCGATCTAAACTGATTCTTTTATTTGCGCCCCGAGCGTGTCGGCTACGCTTTTATTTCTGTACTTTGAAATCAGGACTCACTTTTTAAATTTATATCTCAGTTTTGCTCCAATTTTAGCTCGTAATTAGTGAGTTTTTACGTTTCTGCTTTATATTCGTGTAGCATGGATATTAACATTAATATAGTGGATTTTGTGAAAAGATTGAATAAATAGGTGTTTTAATTACGTTAGCATGTCAACATCTACACTTGTGTATACATTATAAATCTTACGTTGTTCATAATTTTTAACCTTACACATATTTTTCCAATTCTTTATTTAAATACCGCTGTTTCTGTTTTGAAATTGAAACACATTGAAAATCTGCCTTAGTGATTGAAGGAGCTGGCGGTCCATCTTCTTTTCCTTACCCTTCCCAGTCCTGTCCTTTATTTCTTCAATACATTATTTTCTTATCCCTCTCGTATTAAAGTTGGCAATCCATTTATGTGGCATAAGGCTTTTGCAAATATTCAGGCGACCCACCATGTCCTTTCTAACTCAAACATAAGACAAAAGCCAAACCCCTACACTCAGAAAAAACATTGATAATTATTTTAATACCATCACATATTTTGATTAAATCTCTACAGCTATTCTTATATAAAACGTGTCAATACGAAACCCGAGCACATCTTCAGGTCAATTGATGCCAGACCTTGTCTAGTGAGAACACAATGTATGCCCTTGTTCTGGCTAACCTTACCTAGATTTAGCTCTTTCAGATTGTCTTAGCACTTTCCTGTTAGTGATGTGCTTACGAGCATTTTTAAATAAACTTTTAAACATAACTTCTTATAACTTATACAACAAGTTTTTTTTGTTTTCTATACAATGTATCCTATCCTATCCTACTAATATTATAAATGCGAAAGTTTGTAAGGATGTATATGTGTTTGTTACTCTTTCACGCAAAAACTACTGGACCTATTGCAATGAAATTTGGTACGTAGACAGCTGGACAACTAGAATAACATATAGGCAACTTTTTACCCCGATATTCCTACGGGATATCGACTTACGCGTGTGAAACCGCGGGGCGCAGCTAGCTATTTATGTTTTATAAAAATAATGTTTATTATATTTATGTTATTAGCTCCGGTGTCCCACTGCTGGGCAAAAGCCTCTCTTCTTCAGTCCACATCTCCCTATTGTGAGATATTTTGCTCCAATCCTTACAGTAAGAATCCAGCTAGTGCCACATATCCATATATTGTTTATCTTCGCCCATAACTCTTCGGATATACTGCAGACAACGTTTATAATAATTATTTTAATTTATAATAATTCATTAGTATAAAAAGATTCAAAATAAGCGTTAGTAAATTATTCTAATAAGGTTTTTCTTTCAACACTCAATTATCCATAAACTATATAACAGAAATAGTCATATTCTTGTGAAATTTTTCATTTTGTCAAAGGCAATTTAGCTGTAAATGTTCTAGAACTTTCCAGATACTAAATCAAAAAGACTGTAACGATTTTCTTGTCGGTCTGGCGCGTCTCACGCAGTTTTGGCTCACACTTTACTATGTCGGAATTGGGCCATAGTTTACGCGGCATTCAGAGATTGTGTCAATTTCTGGCTTTAATATAAATTTACAACCCATGAAGTAGGCCTTGTAGTGCTTATGATTTTATTCATAGTAAAACAAAATTAAACATACGTACCTGCATAAATTTATACACGATAAAAATGTATGTATGTACGAACGTTTCATTGTTCCTAATTAATCCTTTTCGAATGTGGTGCCCGCTTTTATGGGGTTAATTGATGACTGGAAAGAAGAAATGGACAATGAGTATGAGTAAATAAAGTCTTTAAACCTAAATTATTTATTTTTTAAACTAAACCGCCGGTTAATTGTCAGAATTAGACCAAATTTAAATGGGACCCGGCTGGCCCCCTCCTCTTTTTTATAAGTCGGTCGAAAATGCATATCGACTACGATACGGCACATCACTGGCTGAAACGCGAGAAGTGCTGTAAATTCTAATAATATATGAGTTTTCAGTGTATGAAAGACAAGTTTAGATAAAAGTTGTTTTGATTTGTTGTTAGTTTGCCCATTTATTTGTCTGACGCGAACGTATAGTTTCGTTTAGAATTTTAGATATTTACGCTACTTTGAAAACGTGTTTTTGTTTTTATTATAATGAAGATGGCAAATAAATATTTAAAGGTTCACATTTATACAACAATATAGTGTTGGTTGTGTTAATTTGTTATTATTAGTTTTATGAGACATCATTTTGTTAACATAAAAGTGAACGATAAATTCGACATTATTTTATCAAAAGTATTGCTTTCTTTATATTGTTCGTTTACTATTGGATCTACTTATCAAGCATTAAGGTTTTTAATCGTAACACATATAAAAAGTGTAATAAAACTGAAACTAATATGAGAGGGAGACGACGGAGTGAGCAAAGAACTAATACATATGTATATTTGAAATTCCCTCGCGCATACCGAGGAAATATTATTTTATTACCTGAAGTAGAAAGCTTGTGAATCCTTATTGTTGAAAGGTTGAAAGTATGTATGTGAAAACTGTATATCGCTGCGTATAACATAACATACAATAAGGCATTAAAAGTGACGTCTGTGACACGATTTCTCCACATTTTTCGTATCTCGAGAAAGTTTCGTAGTAAATCTAGCGACGCGCGGAAAGTTGCTTTTAACTAACGGACGGGAATCATGAAAAATGCTCGAACTGTCTCGAAAATTCTTATCACATTTTACTTACCTTTGCGTTGCGTTCATATCGTCAGCCATGTCGGGGTGTATCCGAACAATTTTCTGCTGAATTTTTCTTGAAGAATAATCTGTACCGATATTGATGAACGGATTTTTAAACTAACCTCTTGGAATTTGGTGAGGAAATGCTTTTCAACATGCACATGTTTATTTTTGATGAAGATGCTTTATACACGGCAATAAAGTCTACTTTAAAAATAACTGAGAGACCTGAAATTATATTTAAATTTACATAAATATAATTCAGTATACATAAAGAACTAAGAAGCTTCCGTCACAAAATACATAATATTATGAAAAGCACTGAGTGTCTATCATCTCATCATCTCGTCATCTAAATCTATGAGATAACTAACTATCATGACATCAGCTTCCATAAATGAAATATGTATTCAAAAGCATACCTAACATTTCTACCTAACACTAAATTAGAGACATTGGTTACATTGCATGAAACATTTTACCGACTTGAAAATGTTGGTCCCGCGTAATAACGACAGTACATAAAGCGAATAAAAATGTGACGAAAGCGTTCATGAGATTTAAACCCCGCTCCATGCTATAACGGACATAGTTACACGTCCGTGTCACCTTGGGAAATTTTACAGTCTACAACATATTTTCACCTAGTAAGGAGACGGCAGTATTTCATACAGCTACCCTCGGGCTTGCTCCTAGCTAGAAGCGAACGTGTTCTTAATTTGTATATTAAAAACATTAATATATAATATTTAAAATTTGTAACATAATTAATATTCCCTTCCTGTTTTTGATCCCTTTTCCTGACCCTTCCCAGTCCATTCCGTTTTTCTTCATTCAAGTCGTCAATTTTTTTCTTATCCTACGCACTCTACGTGTGTTCATGGGCGGTGGTTATCGCTTACCATCAGACGAACGACCAGTTCAGCTGCCTGCCTATGGTATATAGAATATGTATATAATATGTATATTTTATGTGTATGTAGATGTTCATATCCCTAGATGACTAAAATATTAATGAATGGTGTGAATAAACAACGATGATCCGGTAGGCAATGATTGAAAAAAATCAGGTAATATTATTATATTAATTATTTAATCAGCCAAACATATTGCACAAAAATATAGCTCAAAATTGTTTTCAGGATAGGAAACAAAATAACTGCAAACACTACGATGTTTTATTTGTTTTGGTATACTGAAATAGGATAATAAAAACCAGCGGGCTAAGATATACTGATTACTGTTATATCAAACAGAAATTATACTGACCTCTTCAGTCATATACATATAAATTTTAAAACCGCTTCCGCTTACACTTTTAACCAAGCGTTCACACGTTCACACGAGCGAGCGTTTTATACTAGATTCTGATACGCGAATCCCTCGCGGCCTTTTGCAAAATAACTTCTAGTGAGGAATTTTTATTAACCACTCGTTCTGACTATCGCAAACTGTGAATTCGGGCGGACGGGCTTGTTATCAGACATTTTTGCAGTGCATTCTTTGTAGATACATTTATTTTTTGTAAAATGTTCATATTAAAAATATTTTCATAAATTTTAAATGATACTCCAGCTAGACTTTGTCTATATGTATGTTATGTACTATTCAGATGAAAGTTTAGACGTTCAAGAGCCATGGCGTAAATGTTTTATGTGAATGTTTTAAACAGATTCATTTTGTATGCGTAATTATATCTGATATAGCGATCAGCTTTCATTTCCGTTTACGTATTAAAATATTGTTGTGTGTTTATTTGTTGCATCAGATATTTCGAATAAGCTTTAATAATATATGAAAGCATTTTTTTATAGTCTAGCACGCTTCGGCACGATTTGCTATCTCGCACCGGGGGAGTACCACACCAACACAGAAGACCGGCTTGAAATAGTAGGATGGTTATTTGTTTCGTGCTATCTTTTAATTTAACGTTATTAGTGTTTTTCACATCACATATGTTAAATACAATTTCTGTGCATAGAAAAAGATTTCGCAAACTTTACTTGTGTTGTTGTTTACTTGTTTATTTTACTAGGATGAATGATCTATTATTTTAATCTTACTGACGGACAGATATTCTCTGTTATATACCGAATTATTTTAAAAATCTATTATTTTCTCTTGATAAACAAACACTTCAATAATTAGTTAATAACATGACACAATTAAACCTACTAGTCTATTGTCAACACAATCTACAATGAAAGGAGTCCAAACGGAAAACGTACAGGTGAAATTTTCTACGTACGGAATTCAATGGAATTGCTCTAAGCACCTGATTGAAACCTAGCACTCATCCTCTAGACTTGCTCAGATGCATTCAATGATGGCTAAGCTGTATAATGAACTTTAAAGATTTAGCTTCGTTCGAAACGTACACTGGGAAAACAAATGCTCGGATGTGATTTTGGTCGAAGTAGACTGTTGTATCCGAGTTAAATAAATAATTTCAAATGGTTGACAAATATAGATTGGGGAAGTTATTTAAGTCCTTTGTTTGATGCTTGTTTTTTGGAATGCAATCTGCAATGTCTACGGCTAAAGCGACGACGACGAATTTGCGAATATTATTTGTATCGCAAAATTAAATGCAGAGTTTTGTATGTTATTATTAATTATTATATCCTTAATTAAAATCTGTTTGTATTTTCTTTCAAACATTAATGAACTTTGAAACATTTCCTTACAATTAATACCATAAAACTCGCAAAAAGTATATTATGATGTCTTTAAATTTCATCACGAAACCATATAATATATGTACTACCTATAATTTAGATACATAAGCACTAATTTATGGTTGTACATTTTAACAATTTTAACAAAAAAATTATGTATCTAGTTGGTAAGCCTTTCTTTAAATCAATAAAAATTAATAAATAAATATACAATATCACAAATTTACCACGTATGAAATTTCAATTACCGTTGAAGATGCGCAGGTTTCTTCGTGTGTGTGAGTGTGTATGTTTGTGTGTATCATAATTAATGAATAGTGAGCACAACCATAGAATTGTTCATAGTACATTATACTGAAATTGCAGTAATAAGCCCAGTAATAATTGATGTGAACTTAATATGGTCAACAGAGCGATGATGTTTTGATTGTATAATATTGACTAGATTGTTATTAGTGGCCTTGTGTAAATTTGGTTTGGATGATATGAGGGTTCCGCGGTCAATATGGAACCCTTATTTTTAGTTCACTTGAAAATTATAATTTGGTATGGGTATACACAGATTTTTTATTGTTTGATTTTACGCGAGTATTATACATTTAGAAATTAAAGACTTTTTAAGGGATTTTAAACGAGATTCATTCATTATATTATTAACCCGACGTTTCGAACATTTTACAGCGAGAGTGGTCACGGGGAGACTGATCGCTTACTGCTTTAATTTGTAAATGGGTATACACGTTAAACACTGAAAAAAGCGGCCCATTGCGTCTTCCTCACCATTCAGTCAATTCTATTCCAGCCAAGTTACCCTTCCCCCAACCTAACCAAACGGTTGTCCTACTAATACTATAAATGCGAAAGTTTGTAAGGATGTGTGTGTGTTTGTTGCTCATTCACACAAAACCTACTGAAACGATTGCAATGAAATTTGGTATCTAGACAGCTGGACAACTGGAATAACATATAGGCCACTTTTTATCCCGATATTCCTACGGGATACAGACTTACGCGGGTGAAGCCGTAGGACGCAGCTAGTAAGTGTATAAAGTAGTACGCAGTAGTAGTAAGATACTTGAAATTATTAATCAACTTCATACAAATATCAACAGACGACGCTTGGTGTCTGTTATATTAGAAACTAGCTGTTCACCCCGGCCTCGCCCGTGGAACATATATAGTCTATGTTACTCGTGGATAATGTAGCTTTCGAATGGTGAAAGAATTTTTCAAATCGGTCCAGTAGTTTTTGAGCCTATTCATTATAACCAAACAAACAAAGTTTTCCTCTTTATAATATTAGTGTAGATAAATTAAATATAATATAATTATTTCGCAGCGACTTAGCAGTACAAGAATTACACGTGAGCTATTAAAACTTGGTTTTACTAGCATTTCCCTCGTAATCAAATTAGATATGAGAGTAAGATGTGATATCGCGGTCGAAGTAGCGTTCTAGCCTCATAGCTAAAGACACAAAAATTGGTCTGTTGCATGCAAGAAAGACAAAAATACACTTTCGCATTAATTATTATTATTAATTTTAATAAAATCATCTTTACTCAGTTCTCAAAACATTGGTTGAATTAACTTAAATATACAGATTTCATATATTAAGAAGGATTCAATAATAATCATAACTTCCAAATGCCAATTAACTGAACGTATATTCCGATACGATTATCGAATATGAGTTATATATGGCTGAAAATTTAATTAATCATGTGAGTCGTAACCCGATACGCCGAAATGTTGTTCTTCCTAGAAATGGAAAATATGTAGAATGTAAGCATTTAATTGAAATCCTATGGAATTCGGCTTTAAACTGTATCATAATAAATTTAAAAGATTGTTTGTGTGGATGTCCGTCAATCACACTAAAACTATTGGAAGGATTTTGAATAAATTTGGTATACAGACAGGGTATGTGCTAACTTGGGTGATAGGATACTTTTTATCCCGATTAAATGCTCCCTTCGAATAAGATTAGTGCGTTCAAAAATTCTTCGACTTTATATAACAAGTAAATAGTATAGATATAATGTTTTGTTACTATCTAATATAGTGCAATACTAATCTAAAAATTATAGTATATATCAAATATAGTGCAATACTAATCTAATAATTAAAATGTAAATTATTCTTATTAGATTAGTTATTATCATGTGTTTGATTTTACGCTATAATACTTATTACACATTTAGAAATTAAAGACTTTAAAACGGATTTTAAACGCGATTTATAAACTATATTATTAACCCGACGTTTCGAACACTTTACAGGGAACTTGGTCACAGGGAGTCTCCCCCGTGACCACGCTTTAAAACCACTCATTTATATTCCGTTTAAAAGTCTTTATTTCCTTAAAAGATTAGTTATTTCATTTTCACATCTTATTTTTCTAAATAGAACATTCTTTAATAGACTGAAAGAACCAATCAGTATTCTGTTTCAACCAATTTTCGTTAATTTCTATCAAACAGATATAAAATTCTAGCAGCACATATAATTCTTCGGTTGTATAACTTGGATGGTATTCCCATATTCATTATAATATACAAATGTATTATGAAGATTAATTATAAGGAATATAAATCTCTAGTTATGTATGGATGGTAACCAAACGTGGCATACATCCATAAGGCGGAATGGCACCTGGCAGCGCCGTGGCGTGCGGCCCGCCCGTTTCCACTTCGCAACGGTTTATACCAGCATAACTCAGAACTATTATTAAGACTGTTGCCTAGTGCTTTCGTAGCTTCTATTTCAAATTAATCTTTATGTTATAAATGTGAAAATGTGTTTGTTTGTCTCTCTTGTCCGTCGCAATGGAGTGATTTTAAGTTTTTTTTTTTATCTAAAGATAGTAAAGAGGCTAAAGATTGATCTAGACGTTTAACTGTTTGATTTTTTACAGTAAATTCCTTTGACCAAGCAAGTAAAAACGCAGGCAAGCGAGTAATTGTATCAATAGAACTCATGCTGGTATAATGGTGATGTGTATAGTGGATAAAAATTAGGGTATTTTTCAAAAAGGCTGAGAATAGGTACGTATCAGGACAGAAAGGCCTAATAGTGAAATTTAGTTTAATTAATTAAATAAAAAAGTTATACATTAAAAATCGCATGAAATATAAAATAAATTAATAATTAATAACCTCTAAACTTAACAACTACAACGAATAGTATTTTTTATTACTGAATTACCCAGGATGTTATAAGACTTCTAATATTATATGAATTTCTTTCGAAAAATGGATAATTTAATATGTTGTTATTACCTGCGTAATTACAATACCGCTCACACACAGCTTAACTTCACAGTGCTTCAATACCGATCTAAAAATGTACCGAACTAATATCAAAGCATCAATTAGCGTTTGACATAAGATAACCTACCACACGGAAGCTATTCAGCAAGCATATTTCCTAGCTCCACGTACAACGTCATCTTATCAAAATGGTGACTTATCCTGCTTCGTTTGGCCAAGTGCAAATAGCGTATTAGCATTGCAAATGACCGTCGGCCAGAGTTTGTTAAGTGTCAGTATAACAGTGTTGCGCAGTTCGCCTGTGATTGCCTTTGTGCCATACGTCACGTTTATTGTATGCCTTGTGGATTGTTATATGTGCTTTGACAGCTTATAATTGTTTCAAGTACCGTGATATTTCAAATTTGGGGAGGTTATCTATTTTTAGCGCGATGTATTAGGTTCAAATGCTTTCAAATTGGGCTATTGATATTGTTATTTTTATAAAGAGATGAATTAAATAATAGATAACAGAAAATTGCATTTTGTATAATTGCTTCTTGAAGAAACTAGATGAATCAAGGATCTCATTGAATAAGAAAATAAAATAATAAATTAATGTATCAAAATGTATATGTATTTAAGAAACAAATGAAAATATGTCGACCTAGTGAAGATAATTCAGTTTACTTGATGGATGTTATATTTTAACAGGCTGTTATCTTCAAAATTTTTGTATTTGACAAGAGTGAATCGTTTTGACAAGGTGAATTCAAACCATAGATAATTACTTATGATTCAAACAATTTTTTAGAATAACAAGTTGTTCACATTGCCAAAGATATCCAACCAAGTAATTAATCCGTTAAATTACTATTATGTGTTTATTCGAAACTTTCCCGATTTCCTGTACAAAAACATACATCATTTTACAGTGAAACATCGCGCAAAAAGGGGTATTTCACATGATAATAGTTTAAGAGCATAACCCTAAGTGTGTTTTGGGTAAACATTAACATCTAATCGGTTTTGTTACAAAACAGTAGTTCCTCTATTTCGGTTACATTACAAAATATCTGTCTGAATGTTTTTCTTATAATAATAGTATTCAGTGATGTCTTTTTAAACTTATTCTTTATGCTATTGTGTCGTGAAATCGCAGTATGCTAGACAAAGCTTCAGTTTGTATAAGGACATAAATCGTGTTTTTAATTATGTAACAAAAATTGCCTGTATGTAGGTATTCTTTCATTGTTTTTTGTCTTATTTTTAAACATACCTACATAAATGACGGAGTACAATAAACGACCGACACCAAAAAAGGAGTTCTTTATTCGATTTAATTTTTTTGATGATTGTTTAGAAATTTCAGCTGTTTAAGCCGGTACCTTGAATCATTCATGGTCTAGTTCTCAATATTTGCAGGCGGTTTGTTTTTAAAATAACTACTATTTTATATCGACTATCTCCTTGGTATAGTGGTTAACGCGTGAGCGTAGAACCGAGGGGTCCTGGGTTCAATTCCCGGTGGGGACGCACAAAAAAGAAATGTCTCGGTCTGGCAGGACACAGAAGGCTGATCACCTACTTGTCCGTAAAGAAAATCGATCAGTGTTCATCATCTGCCCCATACCCCACTAGGAGACACGGGACTTCACTTTTACTATTTTATATCGTACTTATATCGTCGACAGAATAAAGACATTCTACACAGTACGTATTCTCACAAGCCCGACGTCTATACCAGCCAATGCATACGTGCCTCTACAATATAATATAATATTCTCATAGACACCTCATCATTCCCTCAGCTCGCAAGTCACGCAACAATTCGACTAATCTCGCATAAGTTTCTGAATTAACGCAGCTCACTATATTGCGATAATTTGGGATTAAGTCTAACGAGGTGTTATTATAATAGTTAGATAAGAAAATTATTGCTGTTAATTAGTACATTTTCTGTGTTTGTATATAGCTTATATTAGTGATAAATTAAAATGAGATCATTATTTTAACCTCTATACTTATAATATAAAGCTGCAGAGGATGCTTGCTTGAACGCGCTAATCTCAGTAAGTGCTGGTTTAAAGTGCCTTTTAAATTGCCTTATCCAATAAATAGTCCATTCATTGATAGGCAAGCACCAAGACTCAGCTGTGGCAAACGAATTATATATATAAGTATGCATACACTACAAGTGGCCAGCTTTAGCAAAGTAAGTCCAAGTAATACACCAGAATTCCTCCATATTCCAATTCAATATAAACACAAATTCATTCACACAACTTCAAGATCGCAATGCTGTATTAATCACCCGAATGAATTTGTAAAGCTGTTAAAACCAGCAACATGTGCAAGCAATTTTAGCCGCTATTACAGTGGAATTAGCACTAATTTTATGAAGAATGTGTGAAAGTCGAGTGTGCGAGCCAGTGGGAGATATTTTCCTACTTAATAAATAATTGTTTATGGTAGGTGAAAGTAATTTACACAGCGCTTAGTTAATATCCACTCGTGTGTCCATATCCACTCTTTAATGACACGTAAGAACTTGTGTCTTTTAAAACTTCTATAATGTTGTATTTAATAACAATCGAAACAAAATTAACTATATAATAATCAATTTAACGTTTAGAAGATTGAAATTGAAATAAATTAAATTTAAAATTATATATTCAGTCAAAGTTATAGAAAACAGTTCTGGGGTTTTTGCTATATAGTTCCCGCACCCTTGGGATTTATTCGATAAAACTATCCTTTACCATTTCTCGGATCTCCATCTCTCTTCGTACAAAATTTCATCTAAATAGGCTTAGTGGTTCAGGTGTAACAAAGAGAGACAGACAGAGGTATTTTCGCATTTATTAGTTAATTAGGATAATTACGAATTATTATTGAAATGAGCTTTATAATATAATTAGGGATGATTACTAAAATTAGTCAAACACAAGCTTTTGTAATGTAAAACTATTGATTAATTTTATCGATACTACTAATTTAGTCGAACGAGATCCAGTTCCGGAGGGTTCGTTGGAGCGTGCTGTTCCAGGTCTAAACTAAATATGAGCACTATCAAGTGTCAGTAGCACGTAGCTAGGCAAAATGTTTATCACGCCCGTAACAGTGTAATGGGGAGGGCTATCTTGAGGCACGTTACCTGAATTTCGGCACAGCGGCACAATTCCGCCTGTAGTTCTAACCACAGTAGCTGCCAACATTTGCATCTCATTGGCCATGCGGATGGATCCGCGAAATTCGGATGTGAAATGTATTATTTGATAAGGATAGATCTAGAAATTTGAGACTTTTGAGACGAATTTTAAACCCGATTTATATTCATTGTTATTTGAACCATCCTTTCGAAGGCGTGTAAAGCGAGTAAGGGCACGCGAGGATGAAATTATAAACATAAATCTATCAAGCATGCCTTAATATTAATGTCCTTTGGGCATATTAAAGGTTGCATTTCGTAGGTATGTGAATAGAACGTACTTAATTGCCCCAAACATATTTTATGCACGTAATAAAATAATTATTCTAAAACAAGTGGCATCTAACTTAGATGCTTACTGAAAACTCTTTCCACCCTTTCCTTGAAACATTTTAACATCTCGACATAACGACCTTTTACGTAAAACTTATGGTAATTTACAATTAATGCATTGTCAATTACGATTATTTTCCTATGTATTAAACACCTAATACATGTAAGTAAAACAAAAAACGTATTTGAAACACAGATTGAAAAACAGTTGAAAGTATTTTGTTATCACACGTATATAATATTTCCATCACGCACAAACGAAATACAATATCATCATTAACCTTGCTAAAGATTCTAAACTGAGTTCATCTCATTTCACGCTTATAATAAAACGCCTCCTCCATTAAAACAATGGCTCTTTAAAAGTACATTAATGTTGAGATTTTGCAAGCAATTTCCGCCTTAGCGACGAATGCAAATGCGAACGAAATGTGTAATTTATCGCATGAATTAGAAATCGCAATACTGTTTGAGCTCTAGCGTTTTGTTTATGGTGATTTATGATAACAATACAACAAATTGGTTTAAATTAATCACAAAAAAACAACAGCGGGAAGTATTTGTCCATTAAATAAGACTAAGCAGAACATAATCATCATCATTGCCATAGCATTTTTGTACCAACTGCAGGGAAACGGGTCATTTATGAGATGTCATATTGGAACATGCCGATTTCCTCATGATGGTCCTTAATCAATTGGAGTAGGGGCATGTGGATAACGTTCAGAGAAATTGAAAAACAAATTTAATTTTTCCAGGCTATTTCGTTGATATAAGAATCAATTGAACCACCACAACTAAATATATCTACTTAACAACAAATAAGAGGGTCGTATAAATGGAATATTTTCGGAGCAGCTGCTTCGCTAATTATAAATTGGCTTACAATCATCTAAATAGAGAAAGCGTTTGATTAAACATCTGTTCTTGAAATGGCTCATGCCTTTGGGACAGACAGATATGCAGATTGATATGCTAAGGTTTAGCGTGCCAAGTGTCTATTACAACCCTCATTTAGGTTAAATGAGAAAAATAAACAAATATTTTTCTATAAATGCGGATCTTTCTATTAATGCGTATCTTTCTATTAATGCGTAGCATAAGGTATTGGTTGTATATATGTGGGTAATGAACAAAAAAAAAGTAATGATAATAACAGACATTACGAGTACTTCATTGCTTTTTTTAACAAATGAAAATTATGAACATAAAGAAATACATAAATAATATGAGAACCAAATTCATTACTGATTAAAAAACGATTCAGAGGTATATCAAATTGTTGTGGCTGATGTGACGGATGGATGTCTACATTTGGCTTTTACCGCATAAATAACTCAAGCAAGTATGCTAAAAGCATGATCAGATATAATTGAAAAAAAAAAAAGAGTTTATTTTCCCACATTAATAGTTAGCTTAACATAATAGTTAAATTTGAATCAGAATTTGATAAATCGCAATAAAACCACCTTGTGTGAATTTTAAAAGATGTAAAGGTTTGTCTATAAGGACAGAAAGTATTTTATACGCGTATTAAGTATACATTCCTAGGTATATAGCCTTGAAGCATATCCTACAACTATAGCTATAAATCCATTCCACGGAACTTTAAATACACCGGTACACGTCCAAAGGGTCTCCGGTCCCGTTTGACCTAATTAGGGCGAGTGGCTTGGAAAATTACGAGCAGATGGGCTCGCCTAATTGCTGACTTGTGATCGACGCCTGCGATCAGAGCCTCCATGTGACCTTGAAGGTTTGAAGTAACCGTGAATTTCTGTTTTAAACGTATATGTTCTAGTCAAGTTTAATTGCATTTAAAGAGCTTTAGTATAATTTTAGTGTTTGGCAGTAGTCGGAATACGAAACTGATGCCGCAGAGAAGACGAGAAATTTAATTTCAAATATGAAGCAGGATTGTTCAATTGATCTAGGCGTATTATGATGTCTTATTTAATAATTAATAAATGGAAAAATGGAAATATGTCCCGTAAACCCTTTAGGACATGAAGATTTTGATGAGATATAAGTATAGAAATAATTATTTTATACAAAAAAAGACAGCGACGTCCCACGAGGAGTTACCTCTCCAGAACTCATTCCCTTTAAAAGAAATGACAACAATTTCTAAGAAACGAATCACGCCAATCTGTTGGATCCATGGAGTATTCGAGAAGCAAAAAACAAATACAGTTGAATTGAGAACGTCCTTCGATGTGGGAATATCGTTTAAATATTTATTCATCTTCATTGCCCGTAGTTGTCACGTGCACACGCTGTTGTCACGTCATCACTCTTTTTATACCTACCCTTTATACTTTAACTGTTTAAATGCCGATTTGATCACAATATCTAACTAAAACTCAATAAATTCCACATAGTGGCGTTCCACTCCGTAATCAACTCCTTTTCTTCATTTTTCCCTTGTAAACATATAACGGTAAAGAAATTATTTTCTAATTCAGCAAACAATTTTAAAAGAAAGAGTTTTCTTGAGTTTTATATGAGCTCTCTAATGTTAACGACAGTAAGACAGACGGTGACATAAATAATTATCCTGAAGAATTACATTTTTGGTTACCTGGAAGAGATGGCTCTGTAGCCATAAGGTCGCCTATTGTGCAACTTCTATTTTTAGTTTGTGCTTTTGAAATTTTTCCTATTGGTGTGTACAATAAAGTTTTATTCATTCATTCATTCATTCATTCATTTTATTCCAAGATAAGATATACTAAAAAGGTACAAGATAAGTTTCTAAGTTACTTTAGATATTGACAAGTAGGATTGAGACGTCCGTAGCCTGAACTTAAAGTGATGAAGAAAACTATCGAATAATCTCGAAGAAAAATAGTCTTACTGTACATAAGAGTTCGGATAAATCGTTGAAAACTACGCAAACAAGTTTGGAAAATACTTCGAGTCGGTGATCAAAGGCTAATTTTACCTAGTTTGGTTTAAGTATGTATATTTTGTTTTAAATTTGATAGCCAGGCGATACCTGGAGATAAATAGCTAGCGATATAGATGACTGTGCCTGTGTAGATAGATAGGCCGAATTCTAAAGAAAAAATACTAGAATATTGAATATTTAATTTAGTCAAAACTTTTAAATGTTTGTATAAACACTTCTGTGTTACTACATCTGATACATTACAAAAGCACACACGTACACTAACTTAAGCCTTAACTCATCTAGGTAAACATTATTCTCATTTCATAATCCCTCAAAACGCAATCTCGCTTATATAATGTTATATGTCATATTAGAAATGTTAGAATCCATGTTTGAATTAATAGAGCATTGTCGAAACACCGACCCTAATAATATTAAATCTTTAATTTGTCCTTTCTTAGCACTAAATATCGAGAAAGGTCTCCTGCCATAATCTAAGTGTTTCAGACGGATCAACGTTCCTGAGTCAGACGTAAGCTCGCCTGAAGATAACTTGATACATAATGCATAAACGAGACCTCTGTTAAACGTTTAAGAAGATATTTATTGTCCCTGTTTTATCTCTTTCGTATAATGGTTATATTGTTTACCTTGTGGTGTTGGGTTCGATTAATATACTATACCTACGATATTATATTTGAAAAGTAATTATAAAAGTTCTAATGAATGTTTTAATTTGAGTTTGTTCTACGAGTAAGTAATTTTGTGTTTATTTTATATTGAATGAACAGTATACGTTATTAAACCAGCTATTTCAATTATATATTATTTGAAGTAATATTTTTTAACTGTGGATTGCAATTTTGAAATTTATGTCGTTATTTTCCTAATATAGAAATACTTTACCTATATAGAGTTATAAAATTGTTTATTTCATATTCTGATCGATTCCTAAATAACAGTTTACGTACTTGTTATTTGGCATACATTTAGTCTCGTCAGCAGTCGTAGATTCAACGAGAAAAACGAGAAAATATTAAATTAGTTGAATAACTCATTCATATCGAAATACCAACACTTAATACTATAATAATAATAAAAATATCACACATCAAAAGGGGGGAATCAGAAAATTCCAATGATCACAGTGAAAATCATTTATATAGAACGACCGCAAGCATCGGAAAACATATCATTTGCAAAACGAAACGCGTATTTCTGTATAATAAAATATATATAACGTGGAAGGTCTCATATCTGATTATAGGATTGGGCCGCCATCACATTATGATAATAGGTGCTCGGGCGACGCTCCCAAATAGAAATAGAATGATTTACAATTTTTTCTCGACTTGCGTTGCGAGGGGCTGATTGATTTTTACGTTACGGGCTGCGACTGTCGTAATACGAACGCAATTGTTCTATATAGGCCATCAAGCTCTTCATTTGTTTGTTTCTAATATCTGCTATGTTTCATTTTCATTTATTGCGAGACGAACGTTTCTTATTAGACGACGATCTTAATATATTGTTACATATTAAAAGTCCTTTAAAACTGTCTTCAAGGATTTAGACAGTATTTAAAAAAAATGAACAATTTACAAACATCTATAAATTAATACTCATATATTTTATACTTTATTCTCGTCAGCGGCGGAAAGGAGAAAACTAAATATAGTGTAAGGGTTTTACCGCTGTCTTTTTTTGGGACTTCTATGATAAGAGCTATACTATATCATTTTCGTGTCTAAAACTATCTTTGAACCAATTTTCATCTAGATCGGTTGAATGGTTTAGGCGCGAAGACAAGACATATATACAGCAATAAATATGTTGCTCTTTAATTTTAGTAATGGAATATAAATAGTAATACTAATATAGTGAAAACGTTAGTAAAATATAATATAAAATACACAACAACAAAAATATTTATGTAATTCTGTCACGATTTTCTTAGAATTTCTTAAAGCGAATAGCGAATAGACGCTTCAACCTCGAATGGGATTTGATATCACGATTCGATAGCAGAAAAGATTAAGAAGAAGGTTCAAATACAGCTTTAAATTATCTGAATAACTTAGAATAATCTCTTTATTCTGTAGTTTTAGTCCTTCCATGTTAGCTTCAATTTTGTTTTTCCCAACAGATATATAAGAAAGATTTTTATAAGTGTATAAGACTGATTACGCTTACAATTAAATAAAAGTATTTATTTGTGTATTTTGCAGATTCAAATGGAGCATAAATAAATGTTTGTTTGTTTGTTCTTTACTTGATGGATTAAACCTAAGAACTCTCGTCTGAATGATTGTAATTACAAAAATAATTTAAAAATTATGAATGAATTTTTTATCGTCGCTGCAATGCAAATTAAATAAAAAATAATAATAATAGGAAAACTTTTGTTGGTTGTGATTCGTTGCGCATCCTATCCTATCCTATTCTACGAATATTATAAAAGCGAAAGTTTGTGAGGATGAATGTATGTGGATGTGTATGTTTGTTTCACGCTAAAACTATTGAACCGATTGCAATGAAATTTGTACGTAGATAGCTGGATAACTGGAATAACACATAGGATTTTTATTCAGATATTATATCCAACGGGATACAGACTTACGCGGGTGAATCCGCGGGGCGCAGCCAGTATTTAAAGATGGGTTACACAAATAAATTTTGTATTTGTAGAAATACAAAAAATACAGTAAAAAAGCGACATTGCCTCTTAGTAATTATGTTCATATTTTCATAATTACAAGCTGTTGCATTCTCTAATAAAAAAAAACTAAACTTGCTTGTTATTTTTGTAATTTTTTCTTTATCATTTACTAGTTAAATACTAGCTACTAGCTTTCTGCCTGCGGCTTTGTCCGCGTAGTCAAAGGAATAGATGGTATAGTAGGATATCTGCGTGAAAACTATCTTTTCATTCTTGGGTCTCAAACTGTCTACACCAAATCTCATCCCAATCGTTTGAGTTGTTTAGGCGTTAAAAACAGACAGACAGATTTACATTCGCATTTATAACATTAGCAAGGATAACGCGTGTAAATCTCAGCGCGCATAAAGCATCTGCGCTCCGTATTCATTCGTACCAGAGCACGAAAATTACTGACGAAACACATAAATATTTAAAAGTTCATTCAACTTCTCTCATCATGAAAGATTAGGGTAATTCGCTGGCATTACCCATTCAGGGTTCGTGTTTAACTTTTTGAAAAACCTGTATAAAATATGAACGATTTAATAATCATTTGTTATGCGTATGTGAATAGGGTGGAAAACATTGTTTTATACATAGACTAGTTATGTATTTATCCAGAAATGTATATATGACGGTGGATTAATATATGTAATTCTTTCACTATTATATGAGTGTTATATTAACGATTGGTGGATGATTCATATTCTTTTGAAATAAATTGCATACATTTGAAATTGAACAAAATAATTAACTAGCCCTAATGAAAATAAAATTATCTTTAAAAAATTCGTCTATCTGCTGGTAAGATCGTACCAATTAACTGGCATGCAACATAAAAATAAGATGAAGTAATTAAATTCATTGCAACCCTCTAAACATCTTGAGTGCGGACTGTCCCGCTTTGTGGAGAAGTAGAATTAAGTTCTACTGCTCCATTTGAATATAGCCCAGGAACTTTTATGTAAGTCGCTATTTATTCCGTTTTAACGATCTTTTGCTGGGAAATTCTTTCTAGGTAATTTAAACATTGAATATAAAATAAAAAGGATGTAAAAGTTCTTTGTAGGATTACATGTATGTACATATCTGATTCATTATTTCTTCTTATAAACGTAGAGGTAAAGTAATTTTAGAGATAGGCTAGGTGTGAAGTGCATGTATCATTTCATAACCAAATTATTTTCAATGCTGCATGCTCCATTAACAAACGTACAAATTAGTCGTTTAAAAGAAAATGCACCAACTGCTGTATTATTTAATCACAATGTATAATGTATGAAGGAAATAAAAGACTGCATACGGGCGCAGCTGGTGCTCGCCATTAGACAGACGGCAGCGAGACGGTATATGTGATTGAAATGACTGGTATATAATGTTATTTTCTTTGTAGATATGATATGTGGTTGATAAAGATTTATTAACAATTTTAGTGAAGACAAATTCAAAATTCGAATAAAAAGAAATGAAGAGAGCAAGATTATTGATACAAGGATTTAATTTGGGTTTGAGGTTAGGGGTGGTTCTAATGAATTGAAAATATTGACTTCAAGTCATGTATAAACATTAATCACTGTTACAACGAGATCATCATAGCTTATAACGAGCTTATTCAAGATCATGTTACTTATTAATAAATAACATTGTTGTGTTAGATTTATATTTTAAACGTGAGCATACTCGCCTGGCGAGGCCAGGTTGGACGACCGAAGTATCGCTGGCGCGATCGAGTTTTAGTGGCCCTGCGCGTGCCTGAAAAACAGCTATTGGCAAGAGACCGTGCAGGACCGGGCAAGATGGAGAGTTCTCGTCTCGGAGGGCAAAACCCACTTCGGGGTTTCAGTGCCACAGTAGAAAGTAAGTTAATTTTTTTAGATGTAAAAGGAAAATTCATTGAATAGGGTCGTCATTCATTTGGCCTCCAGAGAGTTCCAGATATATGCATTTTGTGTGTTCTTCGATCAATTTCACTCAAGGGATAAGGAAATTATGGCCCATATTGTTTTCGGCCTTTACTGAGGATCGTTTTGTTTCACTATGTTAACGTTGAAGAATGATTCTTTTTATATTTTAGAATACCCGCTTTCTATCGGCCGTTTATCCACGGAAATTTCTAAGGTAATAAGTGATAAACTAATAAGCCGTTCGCGTTAAGAACATTACGCAAAGATATTTGCTATCCACTTAAACAAAAAGTTTACCCAACGACGGTTGACTTTAAAAAAAGTTTACAAAACATTCTTATATTCTACAATTTACAGCTAGAATAAGATAATTCTTACGATAAACTTTCTTCTTCTTTTCGAAATTGAGTTACATACGATCGTCTTCTTGCAGTATCCAGTTTAATTTCATATTGAATAATGATGGAGTTAGTTTACGTCTATTTTATATCACTGATGACATTATTTAAAACTAGCGGTACGCCCTGGCTTTGTACGTACATATATAGAACTGCAGTTGAAAGAAAGAATATACAGTCCTGAGGTTACTATAACATATATATTTCCGTGAGGTTTCGGCATAAAATCCATCTTTGTGCAAAATTTCATACAAATGGGCGCATTTGTTTATGCGCGAAGAAGACACAGACAGGCAGTGTTTCTCGAATCGAAAATGATGTCAGACAAGAAACCAAATTCCCAAATGAAGTGCGAAATGTCGGCTTGGAGCGCTACTGCAGCTATCAGAGCACAATAGGCTCAAATAAACACCCTCAGTCTAAAACAGCATCTAATTCGGCACCGCTGGCCACTTGCGTTGAGGAAATTCGCGTCTTCCGGACCCGGAGGCTTTCACGAGAAACGCCTTGAGGCACTAATTTCCGCTTCACCGAAAGCCTACCCGACTCTTTTGTTGCTTCGGTAATCGCGTTTTTTGGACTCACTTATTGGGCGTTGGGGCGAGTTAAATGCATTACTGTCACGTCTTGGGATGGTAATTATAGATTATGTTGAATCGCTTGAACATATTAATGTTTTTTTACGTAGATGTAGGGCTTTTTGTGTTATTTAGGTAGACTTGTAACTACGACGTATTTTTGCAAGTTTAGGCACAAGTGAATCATGATTGACAGTTTTTGCCTATCCTAGAATAAATCTTAATAAGAATATATTAAAATAATTTTGAAAGAAGACATCTTATTATCGTATTTATGGTTACTTATTTATTTAAAGTATATCATATCTTTAAGTTAATAGAATGAAATAAAAATTAAAACGTATTATGTTTGCACTAAATAGAATGTAAATAGGAGAGAGTACAGTTATGAATCAAATCGATTTTCCACGTTATATATTATACAGCCACACCTTCAAATATATAAAAATAAAATGAACGAATGCTGAAATCACGTACAAAGTGCAAATATAAATTGCTTTGAGTTCAGAGAAAGAAAAAATAAAGATTTTATACGAATGCCAGAGCTAATTGATCGCAACACCTTCAAAGATTTCCTCGAGGGAGCTCAGGAGGGCCTTGGACCGGAAATTAGAGCCTTGAGCCTTCGCGAGTGCGTTCCGTTTGAGTTTTATTGTGTCCAATCACACAACAGATGAAAGAGGTTAGAAAAGATACAGTTGCGATATTGCAGTTAAGGTATTGTGGGAGTAGAGCATGCTTCGGCACGAATTGGGCCAACTCACACCGGGGAAGTACTAACCTGATAACACCTTGACAAGGATTTGTAAATGGACAGTGATCGCTCTATCGGGCGACCCACCAGTTCATTTGCTCACTTTTTTCTAAAAAAAAGCGACTGTTATTCAAAACATTCCATTTATTGAAATTCACTTCGTTTTGTGCCATCATATTATTGTACAGATACTAAAGACAATAATGAGGACATATAGTGCTTAAAATTAAGCTCTTTTTTAGTGAAATCGTAAGTTTCGTAAATTTTAGTTGATATACTCACTTCCTAGACACACTTATTCAACTTTATAATTTGGTATTGAGGTATAAAATCGATTTCATGCTTTGCCGTTTCATTTCACTTTCACATACAAACCTCCATCAATTTTTATCCGACACGGTAAAAGAAATTAAATTTGCATCGCACTAAAACATTGCTTTAAAAGCACGCAGCGTGAAAAATTAATACACACAACTAACAAAAATAATATGTACAATCAATATACATGAAAGTAGCTGAAAACCGACGTTTCTAATTAAAACGAAATAAAAAGCGAATACGAATAAATACAAAATGAACAGCACTTTGTGTTTATATAAGAGCATGCACCATTAAATTCTTTAAAAGCTTTCAGTTTTTTCGATGAAAATAATCCAGTATTTGGTGTCAATCATTGGAATAACTTTTGCGTTTTAACATACGAACGAGTTGAATTCTGATGTTTTATACCTTTCATAAATATACATCGCCCGAAATTGAAATAGCAATGAAGTAAATATCGGACATTATATTTCGGATTCGGTTGTGACCTTTGTCTGTATTTTTTTTACATCATCCTCGGCAATGGAGCTGAAAAAAACTATGATAAGCGGTACCACCGCCCATAAACATATTTTGGAGAGCCGTAAGGTCGATTGCAAAACTTACACAAATGCATCGTCGACTTTAAATTGGAAAGGAATTTAGAGAGAATTAACGCAAGAAACAAAGGAGAGGACTGTGAAGGATAAGGAAAAGGATATGGGCTTCCGGCTCCTCCACTGACGGAACGAAACACAGCAGTATGCTATTTCACGACGGTCTGGGGGTGTGGTACTTCCCCGGTGCGAGCTGGCCCAATTCGTGCGAAGCGTGCTCAATAAGATATTTATATAGCAATTTTTAATAAACCGATTTAAAATTGTCAGAACTAGACCAACGTTTCGCGGGAGGCTGCAGCTTTCAAATATAGAATCATCAGAATCAGTTCACCCAGTTGACAACGCTGAGGTAACACACCCAAAAAAATTCATTCACACACAAACCTCCTTTTGGAAGTCAGTAAAAAGGATTCCTGTATTGTTATAAATATATCCATGATATCCCAAGTAAAATCTGTTCATCGGATAAACTTATATTGAAATGGCGTAACGAATTTGAGAATTCAATTATATATTCGGATCGCGTACGGTGAAAAATGTTGTGAATTCATCAGGAACATTAAAAAGCTAGGATTTGATTGTCGACCTTTTTTGATGGTTTTGTGAGTTATTTCTACTTCTAAAAAAGAAGGTGCTTCCTAACTCTCGACTGTTTTTTTATATGTTATGTCACTAGATAACCTATATATTAGGGCCCTCTTGGGACACCTACGACCTTTTTTGTAGATAATTATCATTTAGGTTACATCTTTTAAATTGTTCATTAAATAGTTACAATTTTAACACGCTTTAATGAGTACACAAATAAAATATACAAACTTTTTCTGGGTGCGTGCGAAAACAGAGATAAAAACTTCAATCAGTAATACTACTATTTCTGATCGAAGGCTAAACACAACAAAACGTACACAAGCACAACTAAAAAACAAATTTTTTCGCACGCAGCACTCAAAATGCGTATATCAACTAGATTAGATGCATTTACCACAGTTGCTCACTAAAACTCAACCCTGTGAGTCACCCAAAAAACCTTCAGCGTTAAAAGTTAACGTGTACAAAGTAAATAAAAGGACCGCGAAAGCTTTCCCGTTTGGAACATGGAAATCTGTATTGTGGCACTGTTTGCGGAAGTTGGCAAACTAATTAACGCCCAAGCGATAACTCATCATCAATCTTGGCGCTCGTGTGCTGTATCTCAACAAACTTTAGGCCAATTACACACGAATTGGCTTTTCAATAATTCGCCTCTGTTTGGAAAGTTCCAGAAGTAATTGTACGTCTTAGGTTTTAGATGAATGTGGGTTATGAATCGAGTGTTAATTGTTTGTGGATTCGAGTGTAAAAGTAATTTACTTTGTGTTATGTAAATGTGCTAAACAATTAGTTTAATATAACATTCGTTTCTCGTTCCCTATTCCTCAACTTTCCCTTATCCCTTACTCCATAAAAGCGGGCAGGGAACGGATTATCTATCCTCTGCGAATGTTCATGGGCGGTGGTGATCGATTACCATCAGGCGAACCACCTTTTGTTGCCTATGCTTTATAAGTTTCTGGTGTATCTTTTAATGTGTTGCCACCTTAATCTATTTACAACCAACTCTAAAAAATAAGGAGCTTCTCCAAGCATACATACATTCATCTAAAAACAAACTCCAACAATAACGAATGCTTTCCCTTCTCATTCAATTTTATTTAAAAAACATATGAAATCTATAATAGCCCAAGACTTTAATTAAAAATTGATTTTAATCAACCTTAAATTAGTCATAATAAGGTTATGACAGTATAAAATTGTGGCATGAAATTCGTAGGACAACAATAGCCCCGGGTTCGCTCCATGAATGCGCTGTTATCCCGGATGACCGCTGGACCCTAATCTAGATATCCTACGGTCTAAGTTATACGAGAAAGTTGAACAAATCTTAATATATTAAACACAATGGTGAAGGACTGACTGATGTTTCAACGCACAGCCCAAACTGTTAGACCGATCGGGTGGAAATTTAGCATGCTCCATCATAGATCGCCACTATGATGTAGAGAAAGGTTTTCGTCAATTTAAAGGAAGGAGGGGACACATTTTTTACCATTAAAATTTATTTCTACTAAGCAGGCAAAGTTGCAGTTTATAGCTAGTATCAGCTAGTACACAAGAATGCTATTGAAATTAAAGACATGGTCATTGAAATTAACATCTTATTCTGTGGCAGTAACGTTCAAAGCCATATATCGCTCATTACAAAACTCTGCTTAACACGCGTAGACAGAGTTTCAATTCGGACAATTCTTGAGAGTGATTGTCAGTCGAATTGCTCACTGTAGAATCTGAAACACAAAAGCATTTCTCTAATAACTTGTACCACACGTAGTTTCCTGATTAGCATCTAAGCCTACGGCCCATTTGACGGCCACCTACGGGCGATAAAAGACGCGCGATTATGAATTTTATCGTCAATTAATATTGTTGTAATGTTATTAAATTCACCCGAATCAAAAATATATTGAGTGCAAAAATTACAATTATCAATGATAATAGAAATTAATGGTTGCAAAAAGAGCTTCACTATAAAGGCTTATACATAAAATACACTGTAACTACACCTATGAAAGCTATATATCTGTAGATTCAAAGATGTTTTTGAAAGAAACTTTATGATAACTGTACCTTTCATTTATTGTATAACATATTTCACTGAAATATTTATTTATACATTAGATTGTTTCTATAAACACTTTTGAATCGTCGTAGCATAGTTTTACCATTTACCAGTAAAGAGCCGGCAAAAAGCTCTGTAGTTGCTCCTTTTAAATCATATTAATTTTTCATAATATATATATTATATAACTAATATTATAAATGCGAAAGTTTGTAAGGATGTGTGTGTGTTTGTTGCTCTTTCACGCAAAAACTACTGAACCGATTGCAATGAAATTTGGTACGTAGATAGCTGGACAACTGGACAACTGAAATAACATAAAGGCAACTTTTTATCCCGATATTCCTACGGGATACGGACTTACGCGGGTGAAACCGCGGGGCGCAGCTAGTATGTATAAGTAAGTATAAGTATAGTTATGTATAAGTTCTTAATCGACAACATTCCATGGATTTTCATCTTCCATATATTCATTAATACTATACTAGGCTCTTTAAACTAATACATTTTCAATATAGGTCTTAAAAGTAGCACTATAAAACTCTTTAGTACCATGAGAAATTCTGCTGTAAAACCTTATTCCATAAATGATTTCTTTACTTTATGAATCCGGAAAATAGGCATCTCTATGTTATTTCTGTTCCTTGTGCCTCACAATGTCTATCACCTATTCTTGTGTGTAAGTCGGTGTTATTGTGTACATGTAAAAGTTATTAAATATATACTGAGACAGTACAGTAAGGATACCAGTACTCTTAAAGAGATATCTTAATGAGTCCCAAGTACGTAAATTATATATAGAACGTATTACTCTTTAATTTTTAGTTTAATAGCATTGAAATGCTTTATTAATGACCACGGCCAAGACATTGAAATGCTTTATAAATGATCCCCGAGATCACGGGTGGCCGAGAGGCTAGGCGTTGCTACGGTAAGGCAAGAAACGCGGGTTCGAAACCGCCCCGTGATCGATTTTTTTCTATTCTTTCAAAAAATTTCTCACGTATTACTCTTTTTATAAAACAAATATTCAATATCTACTGCCCTGCTCCATAGTAGAATCCCATAGGCCATGATGCTATTGAAGTAGCTTAAATAAACAAAAGTCGTATTCACAATGGAATAGGCAATACACCATTCTGTTTGTAATTTCATTTCTTTTCAAAAAAACCATTGAGTTTTTGTTAAACTCTTCTTTTATACTTGGTGTAAATTCGTTAACTTATCATCGCAGGCTGTTTTAATTTATTTTAAATGGTACTTACTGAAAACGCCTCGGGTAATCAGCTACTGTAAAAACAAAGGGTTATCCTTCATCCATTCATGTATCATATTTCAACCCCTAAAATCCTCCCCATATTAAAAACTCCACATTAATGGAGGCGTTAATTAAAAATAACAAAGCTTAGAGTATTTAAAAATTCGTCCAATTTTCGTCTCCATGAATATATTTGGGTGGGAATTTTGAAACTGTTGTAACGTAATGTCTTTGTTGTTAAAAACTACGACAGCGGACTGAAACGGGCGTGCATTGCTTTGTATTTAAATAGTTCTGCTGTCGCGTGCGTCGTGCCAGCGAGACTTGTTTAATTTTGAGCGATGTTTAGGTTAAGGTATTCAAGATATATTGCGAGATTTTTAAGTTATAACAACTTACAATGATATATATATATATATACATATTATAAATGTATTAAAATTTTTTGTAATTTTATATAAAAACCTTTTGATACTATTTAGAGTTAATTACTATCCCATGATCAGAAGTCAATCTGTACATAAGACATCCGTTTCATTTACTAAGCTCCATATAATTGTGTTTCCTTTAAGGTTATTGCAACATCGGCGCTCAGTGAAAACATAACAAACCAGTCTTTTCAATAGATTACTAATGATGAAATCTTGAATATATTCGACAGACTGTATTTTATTTTATATAATTTGTCTATGGATTTCTATATTCAAAATAAACGACATGGAGACTTAAATATTTGCAAATAAACAAATAAAGATACATATAACATCCTCACGAAAGTCAACATAATATATTTACTTATTTCTATATTCTTTAAAATATAATTATACAACAACATCCAATCCACGCGTAACACAATTAAATTGGTTATATTCGTTTGACAGCTCACAGCAATATATCACCCATGCTAGCGAAGGGATACATCAATCGGTTGTTTGAACTCCAGTTTAATGTAATAATCGACGTCTTAACGAGCGGAAACTCAGTTTGTTAACTAATTAGGTCAGAAGGGTTGATGGGTAGGAAAGTTGGCAATGATGATTGTACGCTGAATTCATTGGCATTTACTTTAGGAAGGTGAAATGTGTGGTCCGTTGCGATGTACCACTGGTATAGCAACTAAGAGCTCCTGTAACGCTGAAATTCGATAGTGGTGGGGTTCTATGAAGAATGTGAGGCTATAGAGAAGCGCTTGGTCACCTCGCTTGATGGTAAGATACGATGTGTCTTATGATGGAGCGCAATGAAGGGACCTGTTCTTTTTTTATGTCATAGCGGGCTGCTGAGCGGGTGGTTTGTCTAATGGTAAACGATCAGCACCACCCATGAACATTCGCAGAGGCTCAGACCTCTGTGAATGCGCTGCCCGCTTTTAAGGGATAAGGGATCAGAAAGGATTGATAACTGGAAAGGAGGAATGGACTGGGAAGGGCAAGGAGAAGAAAATAGGCACACAAGGTAATAGGCAATGTTTACCTTGAATTACAAATAGAATTAAGTTGAAATGATGTTGATGATGAATATAAGGATCCAGTGATATACTGTAGTATATAGTAGGGTTGTAACCCTAACTATATAATTTAAATTTAATGTAAGATAATAAATAAAGTATTTATGATGAATGATTAAATTTTGATAATTGTACGACTTTTTCATTATTGTTCGTAATATTTGAGAACCAGAATTTCTACTAGTGCTGTAGCTTTTCGCTTAATTCTGAATTTTATTTAAGGCAAATGAAAATTATATAACCTATCTTATACAGTAATTGTGCCTCCGTGGTACAGTGGTGAATGCGTAAACGTACCACGGAGTCCTACCTTAGATTCCCGGTGGGGCCTAAAAAATTTCACGCTCTTTTCAGAAACTAGTACTAATAGGCTGATATAATAACCTAATTATACAGTAAAGAAAATCGATCAGTGAAACAGATGCTTAATGCTCCACCCTCCATAAAGAATTTCTGCACATAATAATTTTTAATATATACTTACATATTATTTTCTCATAATAAATACCTAATCGGAGAAGTAATAAAAAGTACAAAAGCGTTAAATACGCGCGTGTATATGGCCGATGAAAAGCTCCCCCTGACCGACTTTTCTGTTTTTAATCACATAGCTAACCTGTTTTCTTTACCCTTATGACCTTATTGTAAAATTACGCATTTATCTTTTAAAGCATTTTACAAGTTTAATGCTGTAACTAAAAAAATTTACACCGACTAAAAAAGAAAAAAAATTAAAGATTACAGATTATCTAATTAAAAATTAGAGTCATCTTGTCTATAAACGAATACATAGTGGCTCTAAATTCGACTTGTTACCTAACTAATAACCGGGTAAACCGATTAAAATAATTATTTTTTCATTTGAAAGCTTAATAATTTAAACTGATTTCATTAATTCTTATTCAAATTTTGTTTAATTCGAGCATTTAGAAAGCAGATCAGCTTTACGTTATAAATAATAACTAATGAAAAAGTACATATGACACGTCATTTTTGCATGTTACATGAGACGTACATTTCAGTAGACCCGCCGGCACAACGCCTCCGCAGTAGGAAAGCCTGTTGAGTTGGCAGTTTTGCAATTTGAATCAACGCTTATTAAGTCGCCCTGCACTCCTCCAGCTAATTAATGGGACGTGGAATTTACTAACTATATTCTCTTTTATTTGAATGCTACGGACTGTTCAGCCAGCCTCATGTATTTTGACTTTTAATCCATCATTCTATAAGGAGACATTGTTTTGGGAATTTCCGTTTCTTTCGGATCGTCCTATTTGTGTTGTAATTTGCTATATTCTTTACTAGTAATACTTTTTAGGCAATCCCCGTCAAAATAGAATAAATAAAAAAAAAATAGCAAAAAGTTAAACTTATTATCTTTATATGAAAAAACATTTATGTGGCGTATATAAACAAATATACAAGGAGGTTGTATAAAAATTGTGTAAAATATTTCATATCATCATCATATCCTTCGCTTGCATTTTGAGCGGCATCCACGTTCTGTGAGCAAATGATCATTCAGCAAACTAGTAGAAACAAAACATACCATTCTATCATTTAAACACCACTTGTATCGCAAAGGCAGAGCTTGAAGGTGACTTCATATCAACATAAAAACTTCGCACAACAAAGGCCATATCACACAATAATGATAAATGTAAAGAGGAGATAATATTCGCAGAGCGATACACCGCGGCCGCAGCGGTATTAATGCTTTGGATACGTGCTCAATTTAACACGATTGCTGTATTGTATTCCGCTTGGTACTAAGTTACCTGCGTATTTTATAACCCACATTGCAAAACAATGGTAGCAGTTTGCGGCTATTATATTTGTATATTGTTGCATGTATTCTGTCCTATAGTTTTGAAGATAACTCGCCATATAAATATCTGCATATTGTTCCATGTATACTCTGCTATAGTTTTGAAGATATAAAGATGGCTATAAAATAGATTGGTGTGGTACTTTCTTTTGTTTGATTTCACTGTAAAATAAATTTAATGTAGTGTGATAAAGCTTGTGTGTCAATTCTAAGAACTATATTCCATAAAATAATAATCTTAATACGCTATATGAAATAATTTCTTGGTAATCAAATGTTGCTATGAGCTTGATATCTATCTCGCTCATAATTAGCATTGCGATGTAACTATAAATCCTATACTTTCGTTTTTTTTACTATTCTATCCTCGCACTAACGTTGTATTGTTAATCTGGGTTAAATTTTTGTACCAGCAAACGTTGTCATATTGTTTCAACCGTTTAATTGCCCACACGCCACGTAAGCAGCCACCAAGTGGAGTGGACCGTGGGGCAGGTCGGGCAAGATAAGGCGCCATAACTCATCGACGCCATATTTCGGGCGCGGCTGCCCCCAGATTGGCTGCAATTTATGCTTCACACGTTCGCGTATAAACGTCTTTGGCTAAATGTTTTTATCAGGTGTTGTTATAGTCTTGACTTCTTATCGCTGTTATTTATTGGGGCTAAGTTATTGCTTGTACATTTCGCGAATTTCGCTTTTGATTGTGTTATTTTTGAATATCATAATTCGTATTTATCTTATTCCTTCTATGAGTGATATCGTCTGTTTGATGTCATCAGACAAAATCTAGTCGCTTCACTTTATAATAACATAGCTTTTTTACATATTACACTCTTATTTATTGTGTTCTTATAATTTATGCCATTGTAGCAGTCAACTCTTTAATTATGGCGTATTATGATTATATTTTGAAGTTAGGGAAAAGACTGTTAGTCTGCATTTGATGTTATAAATTAAGGTCGGATTTGCCAAATTGAACAGGCCTTTCTGTTGGAATATAGATTTAGATAAGTAAATGACTAATTTCATTTAGTGATAATGGACCCGGTTTTCTCGTGGCTCATATTAATAGCCTATGTTACTCAGTGTAGTTGCAGTTTTCTAATGGTGAAATAGATCCAGCAGTTTTTGTGTAAAAAGGTTACAAACATACAAAAATACAAAAGTTTCCTCTTTATAATACTATTGTAGATTAAGCAATCTTTACAAATCATTCAATATGAATACTATACATTGTTTTTGCTGCCAACACAAAAAGACACCTCAATTTTTAATTCATCTAATTCCCTGCCTACTTTCGCGGGTTTACTCCGAAATTCTTAAAGAAAGATTTACAGTAAATCCGTCCCATTGTTGAAGATAATTCAAGGCCACTTCTCAAGTCGCATTCTCCACGGACGCATCTAAATAATTTAATAGCTGTCTCAGAGCGAACGAACGCCGCTCGGGGAATAATTTAGTCAGTCATAATTTCTTTGTTGAATCTATGTAGCTTGTTCCGATTAAGAAACCTTTTTTGTGAGACGTCGCCGCGAAATGTACCGCCAGTGTTTAATGTCTGTTGTGCTTTGTTGGCAGTTAAAGATTTTAGAATATGAAGTATAAGGGATCATCATTAGAACTGTTAGTTAACAGTTCTATATTCTGTCCGTGGAGTTTTGATGTTCTCATTCTATTGACAAAATATTGAAATAATACAAATTCCAAAATCGTAAAAAATCGATACATAATATGATTTTAATAAGCATCTTTTGATACATTTATAATTATAAAGTAAACAGAATATAAGATGTCACAGATCAAAACTCAACGTTTATTGACACGTAATAAGTGCTCTAAATATCGATATAAATGCTAAAGTTACTGAAGGTAAACATTTATTTCGATTGGGCACAAATTAAGTAAACACAAGACGTGTTTATATTAAAACATCAAACGACTAATCGTCCTTCTTACTAATATTTGGGTTGCTTATTTGTGTGATACTTTGGTAACTATAGTGATAGTACTATGTATTAAATAAAATATTGAGTAATATTTTATTTAATACATAGTGCTTAGTTAATACATACAATATTAATACATAGTGCATTTTGCTTATATGTGAACAGAGGACTAACTGTTTGAGTTATAATCTATATATGTATAAAATTCTCGTGTAACAATAAGAAACTACATAGTATTTTCTTGTGTTTGATTTTACGTATTTTACATATATATTTTGTATTGAGTATTGTACATTTAGAATTAAATGACTTTAACTCGTCTCCCCGTTACCACGCTCGCTGTAAAGTGTTCGAAACGTCGGGTGAATAATATAATGAATAAAGTCTTTAATTTCTAAATGTATAATACTCTCGTAAAATCAAACACAAGAAAATACTAGTATATTTAGAAATTAAAGACTTTTTAACGGATTTTAAACGCGATTTATTCATTATATTATTTACCCGACGTTTTGAACACTTTACAGCGAGCGTGGTCACGGGGAGACTGACCGTGGCCACGTTTAAAAGTCTTTAATTTCTAAAAGAAACTATACTCCTCCGAAACGGCGGAACCGATTCACATGAAATTTTGTGTCCATATCGGGTAGATCTGAAAATCGGTCAACGTCTAATTTGATAAGAGTAGCCCCTTACCCCTAATTGATAAGAGTAAGGCGCTACGGCGCTTGCCGGGTCAGTTAGTAGTGTATGAAATAGGCCTACCACAAGCCGACCCGTGTGTACGATGTTTTTGCTGTGTGAGTGCGTATTATGACACACGATGACGTCACGACGTTCATTGTAAATAAGAGGTAAATAAAATACCCTAAAACTAGAACTGTAAGTTTTTTAGAATAAATAGCCAATAGTGGAATAATAAATTAATAGTTTTATTGTATGATTACAGTCTTATATTTTAGTATACTCAACGGAAGTACAGAAAATAAACAAATCGTTATTTTAAAATTACATAAAATATTTCATCCTTACGTGTACAGGGTAACAGTATTCTAATTTTTTGCAAGACGATTAATATCTCTATAAAACTTGTAGCTAACAGTGTACTGTTAGATATTATTTGAGTTAATAGGTTTAAAAATAAAAAAAAAACAAAAAATGTTCATAAAAAGGTGATGCTTGAGTCAGCTTCACGACATTAAACATTCTGTTCCAATAATCTAACTAGCAATTGCATAAAAATTAATCCCATCCAATTTATCACCGCGCCTACCGTTGCTTAACTTTGGTTTTATCTTTTGCTGTTGTATTATAGCGGCAAAAGAAATACATCAGAAATACGTCTATCGCGATTCATGAGACAGTCGGATAGACAGACAGACAGACAGCGAATTCTTAGTAATAGGGTCCTGTTTTTTTGTTAGTACGGAACTCTAAAAGACATCTTATAGCAGCTCTCGTTCACAAAACCAGAGAAGGCACTCATCCCTAAATACGAGATTTATGTTTTGAGAATTATTCATTGCTACATTAGTATTAAAGCTCTAAATGCACAATAGAAAATTCAGACATCGCTTTCAGTTTCTCCATATTTTTTCTTTTTCTTTATGATAAAGTTATCGGTTTCGATAAATCGTTAAGAGGCGAAAATATATGGAACTAGTGAAGTAAAAATGTATTTGTTTAACTTCAGATTAGTTTTCCTTCCGCGGCTTCCATGAACGAATCCGCTGCACGCTTTGGAGGGGAAAGGGATAAGGAAAGGCGACTGGAAAGAGGGAAAAGGAAACGGGCCTCCGGCTCGCCCACTCACCGTACGAAACACACTAGCATGCTCCTATTTCACGCTGGTTTTCTGTGGGGTCCTTCCCCGGTGCGAGCTGATTAAATTCGTGCCGAAACGTGCCCGACACCCAAATTATAAGCTTCCCAATTTACACAATTTGCACAATAAAGCATTATCAATTCATTCATTGATATTATAATTTTACAGCGTGTATTCTGTTAAATGCCTAAGTATGGTTGCACAACATAGCGTGTTTGCGAGGCATCTCGTTACAATCCGACCAGTTCCTGACCAGAGCTTAATGCTCTTTTACGTCAGTAATTATCGTTTTAAGCTTTAGTGGGGCTCCATTGGCGATTATCGTGCTCATCTTTATGCAAGTAGGGTAGTTAATTTATATGAAGCTATTTTGCTCAAAGACAGTAGGGTTAATTCCGAGTGTAAGGGAACTTAATGTTCGTTGTAAGGTTGGTTCATTGAATGGTTTAGTGGTTCAACATTTACTTAAGTACTAGCTGTTCGCCCTGGCTTTGTCGTGGTACATATAAAGCCTATGTTACTGAGCAAAGTTGTAGGTGTCTAATGGTAAAAGAATTTTCAAAATCGGTGTAGTAGTTTTTGAGTTTATCCATTACAAGCAAACAAACGAAAATACAAATTCTTCCTCTTCATAGCACTAGTGTAGATGCAAAATTCACAAGAATGCGAATATACGTTAATTAAATACTATTTATCCCAACATCCTTTACTTATAAACGTGAAAGTGCGTTTGTTTTTTTGTGTTTCATTCACATCGCAACAGAGTGATTTTATGATGATTGTGTTTTGAGATAGTTAGCCAGCTACTTTCACGTTATAGGCTACTTTTACCACACTGAAATATCAAATACAGCATTCCAATAGGAAATTCTTTTGACTTCGCGAATAAAGTCACGGGCGAAAAGCTAATAATTCAATAAAACCATAATACTCTGGTATAAAGCGGATGCCTTTCCAACAGAATATAAAATCGTTTCATCAGCTTTTACATATAAATGCACCGTATGTGATATAGTTATTATAAAATTGCGCTCAACGTACATAACGTATTGAAAAATGTACTATAAAATTACATTACCCTTACTCATCATTACCCGCAACTGGAAATAAATTCTTATTACAATGAGATAGGGTTCGTAATGGTTTATAGGAGATCGCCCGACCATTTCATGTTTTATTCATACTCTGAATGGTTGTTTGTCTAAATTTGACGTAGCATAGTTCAAGTATTGAAATGGTGCCAGAAAACTCGGGCGGCTAGGTGCAATGTTATGTACTACGACTTATTTATTTTAGGGAAGTTTTGGAAAAATCGTTTATCAATTATGTTAGTAAGCACTCGTTACCGGCCCTTAAAAAGTGTAGTTATTAGTAGAGCAGTTAGATACAATTTCGACCGAAAGGGCTTCGAATGCTAACATTTGCGTTTACATTACGTTTAATTTACTAGCTGTGCCCCGAGATTTCTTCCACTTCGTACATAGCTATAATCATGAAAAAAAGGAATATTTCATTGCTTATGACATACATTTCAAAATGCGACGCAACATCACTATATGTGAAAAACTCATATTTAAAAAGAACTTACGCAATAATAAAATGCATTTAGGATTTCCGTCCTAACAAAATTACCCAAAAACCCACCAATAAAACACAAATAGATACGTTCAAATAACGTATCTTAAATGTAAGCAAAATCGGAATAGGCAATATCATCGGGAGACAAAGAACGGGGATAAAGACAGCCTGTAAACGCTCGAAAACACATAAAAAAGCCGCATCAAAATTCACTTTCTTCGCAGTGCCGGGGCATAAACCCGCGAATGTTTGCGGCGGTGATAAATAAAATGAATTCGCGTCAATTTCATTCAAATAGCAACCGAAGTTAAGGCCGCGTTTCTATTGCGATCTCCATGCGTGTGACGTCACTTTTGGAAGCGGGAATCTTTCTGTTCAATATAGCCCGAGACACGTAATATTTCATGCTAGCCGTGATGTCACTCGCGTACACGAGCTAGTAGCCTATGTGCTGGTCTAGCTTAGACCTAAATGAATTACTGCACTAAATTTCACATAGATCCGAACTGCTTTTGTTGTAAGTCTCCTTGTCTCTTGCACGTTCTAACGACATAACCCTGCACGAGAAATCAAACTAGTATCGAGTAAAATCTTTGTACTTTAGAACAAGTTTTAGACAGACGCGATAAGCTTTTTAATTTTTTCGTGTGATAGAGTAACAAACATCCATACATCCATCCGTCCATACATGCAAGGTCTTCTTGGATAATGGAAAAAATAATTACAAGTATGTCGAAAGCACAATAAAACATTTACGATAATATATTAGGTATCCTAATTACTTGGAAGTGGAAACACAACTGAATATTAGTCGATCGGGGAATGTAGAATTCTTAAGTATTTTGACTACTAGATTGCATGTGGGAAGGACACAAATTTAGTACTAAACCGATAACTTTTAATTTAGAAGACAGGAGAGACTCATTTAAGCGTATATAAAATCTTACTTCCTATCCGTTCAAAGAGTCTCAATCAAACGATCAATCAAAACGATAATCGTGAGCCGCTCTCCAAAAACCTGTGTCAATTAATTTACACAGTCCATATTTTTCAGCAAACTACAGCACAGCTATCTGCAATCTTCCAGTTAAAATTTACGGCGTTGATAAAATATAACTCAATCTGGCGGAAAACACCGCCACCAATATTCAATTTATTTTCTAACTGCTGCGACTTCAAACTATGTGACCACAGGGTAGAAAGTTGGCTACGTGGTTTTAAATTGTATGCGATGTCTGTTAGTTTTATAATTAAATCGTGTTCGACATTCGTTTTATAACAATATTAATGATGGTTGGTGACAGCTATGTAGGTTTTTTTGACGTGACAACGTCTTAAATTAGGTTGCGGCTCGGAGGCACTCATGAAAAAGTGTAACGCCCGGTAACGTTACGATGAGTCACCGAACTATGATCGGTCCGCCGCGCGCGCAGCACTAGAGAATTAGGCGCATTGAATCGGCGCGTGCTTGTGTCTCTGTCTCTGTCTTTTTAGTAAACAAAATATATTTTCTATAGTTAAAATTTGTGCAATTCTTATTTTCATTCAATTCCTTGTTCCTATTGTGCAATTTAATAATATTCATATCAATAAATATTCTACCGAGAAAAAGATGTTGTCACGTAAAATCTTCGCCCGTAAAACCGACTTTACAGGCAACCATTTTTTTTATAAAGATTTAATGGCTTGGTTACCAGACCTTTAAGCCAAACTATTTAGGATTGTGATGTCCCATAATTCACTTGATTTCGTTTTCAGGATCTATGGTAAGTGTAGAAGTTTAACTAGTAATAATAGCGACAAATAAAATGCGAAATAATATTTATAAGGGTGATATAGTTACAGATGTAATAAGCAGTTTGTAACAAATTTGGCAATTATTCATAAACCTTACAATGTACAACTTAAAATTCTTTGAATATTACATTCTACATTCATTTATAACTTGGTAAATTATGGCATGCTAAAATATAATATATAATTCAAGGTTCTTATTTAACAGGTATGTAACATATTAAAATCCATAGTTATATATATCTCTGATTTATTTTTAGTTTAAACATAGTTTTTTTAAGTCTGATCTTTTAAATCTCACTTGCCTATTGATTTCATATTGTAATAACTGCATAATACACAGAAGAACGCTTACATTGGTCCTTCGAGCCAGATGTATTGCTACAGAGTGTGTCAAAAATAAACACATATTCTATTAAAATCCTTCTTTTGACGCCCCCGAGGGAAAAAATATCAGGAAGAAGAAATCTTCAAAAATGTCATCAAATAAAGAAACGATCGCGTGATGACTTTTTGCTTTTTATATGATATCGGAAAGTAGACATATTACGCTGCATCAGCAATACTTGTTTGTGAACGTGATTGTATTCTCAAATCGAGGATTCTCTCGAAAATAGTATGGCTGAAAGTAAAGTAGGCTTAAGCCTCTTTAAAGAGATATAGATCTATAGATATCAATATCACCAATAGCTGTAAATACAATTGAATATAAATATACCTTTTTTGTGTCGCCGATTTTCTGTCAGAATCTCTATTTGTTATATTATGTGTCGAATCGTCTAGTTTGAACCGAAATAAATAATATAATAAAATATAGGTTGTTACTTGCTAGAGATGATCATTTCCAATTGCAAAAAAAAGTGATGATTTATTGAGTAAAAATATACAAAAACACAAACTATAACTAAATAATTACTGTCCGTATATATCGAAATAATCACTTACTGAAATTAATACATCCTGTATAATATCTGCAGTTTTTTAGCCAGCTACTCAGTCAAACGTATAGTAATAGAAACAATACGAAACCATGTAAGCTGCTCTGTGCACCCGGCCCTCAAGGGACGGCCACTGATTGAAAAAGAAAACAGCTTGGCCGATTGATTCTTTGTACCCTCACCCTGTATATCTTGTCTATTCTAGACTAGGAGCTGATGAATCTGTGACAATATTTATTTATTTAAAGAAATACATTTTAATAAAGATTTCATAAAAATAGATTTAATTGATTAACGTCTTGTTAGAATGAAACAAAATTAATACAAAGTGTGAATAATGTCGATTACAAATTGTCAAAATTAGTGTTTAAAGATTTCTAATAGCTTTTTAATACACTATGTGAACGCTCATAGTATCCTGCATACAAAGACACATTCCGTAGTTTATTTTTGATAACACACATTAAAAAACTAGATAATAATAAACATGCACAATCACTTTGGCAACCTTGTAAGAAGCGACATAAGTACAAAGGCAAAGTAAAAAAAGCAGTTACCAGCTCCAGTTACCAGCTCTTACACTACACGCCTCCCAGTCGACAAACAGTAGCCGTTCCGGTGTTCTCGTTATTCTCCTACACTATAATGCTGTATGCAAACTGTATATTTCCTTTGCTTTTAAGAAGTTCATATAAAATTTTGCAACCCTTTTTTTCTTTTCTATACAAATTGCAAATACATTAGAAAAAATATCATTGGATCATGATCATCATCATCAGCCCATATAATATGTTTCCACCGTTGGGACACAGGCCTCCTATGAGGATTTAGGCCATAATCCACCACGCTGACCAAGTGCGGGTTGGCAGATGTCACATGTCGTCGAACTTTTGTTTCTTGGAAATGCTGGTTTCATCACGATGTTTTCCTTCACCGTTTTGAGCAGTGGTGATGTGACACATGCGCAGATTAATTGAAAAATCAATTTATTTCTTGCACGCTCGCCCGGTACCGAACCCCGACATATCGATTTTGAAGGCCGAGGTTCTCACCACAGAGCCACCGCTGCTTTAAATAAATTATCATTGGATAAAAATATTAAAGCTTTTAATTTAAATGTATATAAAGCTAATGTGCAAAAAATAATCATACAATATTATATTCCTTTTAATATAAACACAACCTCGTTAAAGTTTTTTAGACTCTAGCATAATTAAGAAGACCTTTTAGTACACAACATTAATTAATTAATCAACATAAAATTCAATTATATTTAAACCAAAACCACAAAATAAAAGCAATGTCATTACTACCACACGTCAACCATTCGAAAGAATCCCATTTATACATTTCACCAACTTTTTATTTCCTAGTATGAAAAATAAAGCTAAAAATAACTAGCCCGAAAATGTCCAGCTGTGGCTAAGTTTTTGACAGTCTGTCAGGCGTCGAGACGAATCTGTCAGAGCTCGTAACAGTCGAGTGGCAAGCTGGGTTTATGGTAACAGAGGTAAAATATCTTTCGTAACTGAATTGAACTAGTTGCGCGTAGGTTTCGCGTCAAACTTTTCGAGGACGTTTTTCGAATGTTTGTCGCATTGAACTTTTTCATTACTAGATTTTCGTTTTCAGCTTCCGCGTGACTAAAGGAAATTCCCGTGGGAATGAGATGTTTTGCTGCGATAAAAACTAGCCTATATATCCTCTAGTCCCCTACCTATCACTGACGAGAAAAATTATTTCTTCTCTTTTATTGTGACGTGATAGAAAGACAAGCAAATAAATACTCATTTGAGTTTACTATATAAAAGTATATAAAAGTATTAAACATTTATATAGTGAAAGGTTTCACGGATGTTTTAATTGTAGATTGTAGGACTAAAAGCGACTGCGTTCCGTTCGTCCGTCTGACTGTCTGTCTGTCTTTTCTCGCCTAAACCGCTGAACAGATTTGGACGAAATTAGGATAAGATAGGAAAGTTTTTATGCAAATCTCACAGTAACAGGAACTAAACGGATTTTCCTTGGACCATACGAACGAAGCTGTGGGCAAAAACCTAGTTCAGTAATTTCTATAAAAGACAAGAATTTTGAATAGGAGTAAAAATAAAGGATAACTAAACAATAAGACAAGTTCCTTTCCTATCCGAGCGTCTCACATACATAATCTTACTTAAAACTGACGTCGCTCATTCAAGTGTGATTACCAAAAAGTACATATTTTATTCATTTTCCACGAACAAAATTCAGATATAACACAAAGGAAAAAACACTTAATGTTAATAAAGATATTCCCAAGTGAATGATTATAGAGAATCCATAACCCAACAAAATCCGAGATAAAAGGAAATATTCGGAATTCTGGCTGTATTCTGATCACGAACGTATAACGTACTATGCTTATATTGCTACTAGTTTTGCACCCGACTTTTGTTTATAGAGATATTATACGTAATCCGTTTCTGACTAAATCTTTTCTAATATAACATTAACTATAAATATAGAAATGTGTATTTTGCCTTTCTTCGCATATGGAGATAGTTAAAAGGGTTGGGGTGATAATATTTACCACGGTTTAACATTTCATTCCCTCTGACCACGCAGGCGAAGGAAAACTAGATATATACACTACATATAATGTATTTAAAATAGGTATAAATACAGTCCAATTTTGAATAACTTTATTCTTATAAAACAATACTCCTAGTATTGTTTGGAGCAAACGATAAGACAAATTTAACATAAATTATATATTTTATTAATCGAGATTAAATAATAGGATTATTAAATAGGATCAAAACAAATTCAATGAATAATTGATTGACCATAATTATTAAAAGGGTATTCATTACAAAAACAATTTCTTCGGTTTACCAAAAAAATAAGACGAAATTGTATAAGCGTATTGATTATTTTAAGCGTCATATACTTTAGAAATAATCTAAAACACAGTCTCTCACAGATGGTTTCGAAGTAGGAAAACGTTTTCATTTCTTTTATTTAATAACTACAGCCGATAGGCCTTTTGTCTTCAGCTCTCTAAACAATGTTAACCCTTCAAATTTGTTTAAGTTTGTTTAAAAACAAATTCCTTTCATTTGGGTAATTCAATTTTAGATTTCACCGAGCGATCAGCGAGATTTTGCTTGCATTGTGTGAATAAAAAACATCGTTGTATTTCAAATACGTTTAGTGTACGTTTTTGCAGTACTATTGGTCGTGGAATACATTTATTTTAGAAGTTTTTAGCTCCGGTTTTATAGTTGGGCGTGTTTTGTTTGGAAAATTTTACTGAATACTAAGACTGACTTTCTAAGTCAAAGTATTAGAAAAATTGGTTGGTTGGTTGGTGCATAGACGGTGCTGGAAATTACTATCAGGTGACCCACCAACTCCTTTGCCATCTATCCAACTATCACATAAAAAAACGCACAACCCATCAGCTCATGTGCGCTCTCAAATATAAAAAAAAATACTAAATATAAAGTTTACTACTTACGTTTAGTCGCAATGCATATTTAAATGTAAAATAAAAACGCTAATAAAGAACATGTTTCATTTACAAGCGTGTTGCTTCACCTTTTTCATAATATCCCATCAGTAGCGTAGTAGTTTATAATAACCAATCCTTCTCACTTCGAATCTATAAACAAGTATGCATGAGAAGGAATAACAATAGTGTACCAGAAATTTCTCAGAGAATATGCTAGGTAAGACATCGATACAGAAGTTCTGAAAAGCAAATAGCTGTTTGTCCAGTTATCGTACTGAATCAAATGGCGAAAGCAAATCTGTGCCACGATTGTGGTACAAGAAATAAATAAACAATATTATAATAAATACTTTTGTGATAGGTTTATACATATTAATTTACATACCTTATTTATTATCTGCTATTGCATAAAAATAATTTAAAAAAAAAGAAGTTTGAAGTTTTGTGGGAGAGTTAGGCGCACCACTCATATTTGGTAATGATATGTTTTGATGGAGTTTTCATACACGTTAACAAAAACAATTTGGAAATTTTAAATTGCTTGCTATGGATGGTCACCATCTTGTACGAAGCACGCGATCGCGCAATGTAGTGTGTTCATTGCGATTATTGTTGACTGAAAAATAATCAATATTCACAGAATTTTTAAGCCAATTACATGTATCAACTTTAAAAAATTAAAAAAAAGCAAATAAATTAAAATTTTATTCATTGGCGTCACTCAGGTATACTATTGTTTTCAAATATAATTTCGATTACTCAGGAAATCGTTCTCACAATTAAAATCTAATATTAAAATAAAACCTGAAATAGAAGCATTCGCATGCTACTGTATTTCATACGGTGTGTGTGTGTGCCGTAGGCTAAAATAATACAGCTTTACCAGCTACGGTATTCCCGAACAATTACGACATTGAGGCCTTCAAGAAAAGAGCGTTTATGTCACTGAAAGGCCGGCAAAGCACCTGTAACACCTCTAGTGTTGCAAGTGTTTATGGGCGGTGGTGACCATTACATCAGGTGGCCCAGCTGTTCCTTTGTTTGCTCTGCCATACAAAAAAAAAACTTTATCTCGCCCTTTCCAGTCTATTCCTTTAATCCTGCCGCCAATCCTTAAAAGTGGGCAACACATTAGTGGAGGCCCTACCTCTGCCAATTTTCAGGGGCGGTGGTGATCGTTTTCCATCAGGTGAATCAAAGCAGCTTGATCTAACATGAAAAAATAAGATTAAACTTTTATAATGCTTAAAACGGTGAAGGAAAATTAAGGAAACCGACATGTCCAAGAATCAAAAGTTCGACGACATGTGACATCTGCCAACCCGCACTTGGCCAGCGATTATGGCCCGAACCCTCATAGGAGGCCTGTGTCCCAGCAGTGGGAACATATATGGGCTGATGGTGAAACTTTTATAATATGACTCGATCGAGTGTCCTATGACTTGTGGCACTCAAGGCGTGTGAAATTGAGCTGGTTTACCGCTATTTATATCTTCATTTGTTCAGACGAAGTGTCAGCAATTTGGATTATAATCTCCGTAATTCAGTAGATTAACGAGTCAGTTAAATTAACTGTGTGAATTTTATAGATTTTTTTTTCTATATGTGTGCAAAAGCAGTGCTAGCTCAGTGGTGAGGACCTCCGACTTGAAGTCGGCGGGTCAAGACCAGGCGAGCGTGTAAGAAATAAAATGACTTTTTAATTTATCTGTGCATGCGGATATCATCACCATATCTCAAAATGGTGAACTAAAAGTCCAAGCAACAAAATTTCGACGACTTGTGATATCTGCCAACGCGGACTTGGCCAGCGTGGGACATTATGGCCTAAACCCTCAAAGGGAGGCCAGTGACCCAGCAGTTTCATCATCCTCCGCACATGTAACATATATGTGCTGATGATGATGATAATTCTATGTGTGTATTTTAATTGATTTATTACCTTTCTTCATACGGATTTGCTAGCGTAGTCATAGGAAAAAATATATTACCACTGGAATGAAACGTTGTACCGAAAAAAAGTAGCCTATGCTACTCTTTAGATTCTAACTCTCTCCAGACAAAAATCATTTTACATCATTTCGGCACAACTTGGAAGGAATAGGAACAAACTAACACATTTTCGTTTTTATGTATAATATTATCAAGCATGACAACCATTTTAATTTATTTATATTATTGTGTGTAAAATACATACATAAAATATTACGTTTACATCATTTGTACCTTTTACAATTTATTGTACCACAATATTTCTTTATCTTCACAAACTTAATTACATAACATTTATTTTCTTAAGCCGTTAATTTATCCTACGGCTATTATAAACAGCAGCTGCATCTGTAATAAAATATTTAATTTCAAAACGTTTAAGTTGCTGAAGATTTTACAGACTATTAACTTTTAACTAAGAAATAACATTCTATAAATTTTTTAGATCTAAATAAAAATGTATCACCGGATGTCTGACCGCACATAACTTGGAAACATCAGTAAATTGGATAAATCTTTCTTCTATTATGGTGACTTTCTAACCAAATTTAAATATAAAAAAATCCAAACAAACACTTATAGATATAACGGCTAGACGGGAAAGTAATGCTGAGTGGTAACTCAGGAACGCGTGAAAAGTCAGAGGGTGTGCTGCGACAGACGAACATCGGGGATGACGTAATGCGACTTAGTCTGAGGCTGGATACGAGCCAGATGGGAACTGGAATAGACCGAGAGCCTGCTGCGAATTCACTATCTTACCTTAAAGAAAATAAATTGTGGATCTTGATTATAGTAAACACGATGTGGAGGAAGGGAGGTAGTATTCTTTCATCGAAAAAGGGGGATCCCAGAACAGTCTACACGACTAGCCAGCCGGTAAGACCCCATTTGAATGATGTTGAAAAGTTGTATATATGGCCTGTAGCGTAATCGTTTCGCTTGAGCGATTCAGAATCATGTCGCTACATCAAAACGTCATTTGGGTTGGTTTAAAGAAAGAAAAAAAGAAAATACATTTAATTATACCAGGCAATACTAAAAAGATTTTTTTATATATTTTTTTTTGTTGCTGAGCTGAATGAAAGTAACAATGAAAAAAATCAGGAAGCCCTAAAATTTTTATGAAATAATTAAATGAATAAATTTGGTTTAAAATCACAAACATATACGAATTTTGATACGAGACAATAATACAACCATAGCAAATTGCATTTAAATCCACAAAAAAATCAAACTGCAATCGAATAACAATGACAAATTTTCCTTATTACACGTTACAAAGCCCCAAATTATCATTCATTATCAGTAAAACAATGTACTAGAATTTGTATCGATGACCGTATAGAATATTGTAATAACATGTTGTACTTGTAACTTTGTAAAACGATTACATCGCATATTGTTAATGTTCCAGCGATCAATTATCTTTGATGATGTTGCGCTATTAAAATTGTTATTCATTAAACTTTGTAGTTCTCCCATTTAAAGCCTACGAGGCTTAATTATTAAAGTTCTAATACATTTATCAATATTACAAATATTGACAATCTTGAATATAGCTATTCTTATCATCATCATCAGCCCATACATGTTTCCACTGCTGGGACACCTATGAGGGTTCAGGCCATAATCCACCACACTGGCCGAGTGCGGGTAGGCAGAGGTCAGATGGTATTCAGCTATTATTATATTGGCCCCTTATTCAGTCGTTGCTTGTGTTAATCAGAGATAAATAATACCCATGTTGTTGGGTAAAGAAGTATCTTGCTAATATATATGAAATAACGAAAACGATTTCGTCGGTCGTTTTCGGGGTTAAATTTTAATAAGTAGACAAAAAATCAGAAGGTGCTCTTTAAAATATTGAGTACGTGTTATAAACTACAAAGTCCTTGCAAAAACGTAATACAGATGATATTGTTCGCATTTTTACTCATTATAAGCCATTTCGCCTCACAAAACAACATAGCAAACTTCCACTATCCCACTCTATCGTTATAAAATTGCAAGTAAAGCAAAGCCTCATAATCCCATAAAATTAATCCAGTATGTTATTTTTCAATCAGGCTCTCGGAGTAGACGGCAGAGAGGCGCTCCGTCAACGTCCCACTACTTCAATTTAATAACATTCCCGCGCAAACTGAGAAAACGTTATTAACTTGAGAAAGCGCAACCCTTTCACCTTTGATCGGATACTTGGGCATAGTTTTTAACTGAATATTACCTCGTCAAGGTTTCGGATCGCTCAAATAATAGATTAAATTGTCATTTTAAGTAGTGCTATATAATATATATATTTAATACTAGCGGTCCGCCACTATATAGCCTATAGCCTTTCTCATTATATGAGCTATCTAATACTTAAATTATTTTTAAATCAAACCAGCAGTTCCTGAGATTAGCGCGTTCAAACAAACAAATTCTTCAGCTTTATAATATTAGTATAGATTAACATACATTTATATCAGTTTAGTCAAGATTTCGCACACGGTAGGCGATAACGTCTTATGAATAGGTACTACATATCAAAACGTATGTATTAAGACTCAAAATATTGTTGGCTTCTTTTAGATAAAAATCATAAATTCTCAATGTCAAAACAGCAAAGTCCTAGCTGTAAGTATAGTGTAACGATAATTATCAAATACTCAGAGACTAGCCCTAATTGATAAAGTTGGTAATCTTCAAACCTTATTCGAATGTGACTAACTTACGTATACGATAATACAGTTACAAAACGAATTCATCCAAAAAAATCGATATATTGGTGGCCTTCTCAAGTCAAATTATACAAAGTACGGGCGTGTGATTAAGCAAAATTACTGTTGCCTCTCTCATGTTTAATTAAACATTCAGTTGATACACGATCACATCCATAATATTCTAGATTCTCTAGCTATAAAAAAGCTTATATACATATGAGTAAACTGACATAGCATACCCCTAATCTCCAACACGCAAAGTTTATCAGAGCAAGTGAAATAGATACATCAATCCGGCCCTCTGCTGCCGATAAAACCTTTTTTACTGCTTCTCCAGACTTGCTACGTAAGCGTAATTCAATCAAATCCAACTGTAACTTATATGCGAACATTTATCGTTTTTACGTTTGTGCCATTTCGCTGAGGGCCCTGGAGGAATTATTTTAAATTTTCCTCAGTTTTATTACCCTTTCCCTTACTTTTATTTAGCTATAATATTTAAACTATCTCATATATATAAAAACATAAATAAGAACCAATCTAATGATAAACACTTGGTTTATATTTACAGTTTAGAAAACGTACTGTTTAAAGTTTTTTAGAAAATTTACCAAATAAAATAACAGCATAATCTGACACACAGCTATCTACGAACTATACAAGAAGGAACCAAAGTGTGTTAAAGTTTCCACTACTTCGAAACAACGCAAAATGTTATTACACTGTTATTGTTTTAAAAATATTTGCACTACACAAAAGTAACATTAAAATCTAAATAACATGCAAACAAGAGTAATTCAAGTACACGTTTCTTACATTACAAGAATAATTCACAATTTTAAAACAAAAGCACGAAACTCTGCCAAGAAAGCCTTTGTGACATCTTTCAAATCGCTCCTTTGAGATAAATGACACCTTTTAATACAGTTTCAACTCAACGGCAACGTTTTAAAATTCACTTTTCCATAACTTGAAATACAGAGGTGTGTTGGTTAAATGTAGACCTTATGTGGATACAATAAAGTTGTTTTTACGGTGTAGATTGTTTCGAGTCGCAGATGTGGGTTTCCACAGACAGTCCACGTCATAGAGTCGACATTTTTATAGATAATAGTAAAGAGAAGTGAAATTTTTTGGTATGCAACATGTTAAGTATTGTTCACTTTCATGGCACGAAAATAGATGTATATATGTATTTTTTCATAGATGAGATAAAGCTTATAATTGGGAGTAAAATCTCGTGTTTTATTTTTATCCTTCTTATATATATCGTGTATTGAATTTATGTTGCTAAGCAGCGGAGGCTCAGTGGTGAGGACCTCGGAGTTAAAATCGATAAGTCGGGGATTCGAGACTAGGCGAGCATATAAGAAATAAATTGACGTTTAAATTTATACGCACATCTGGAAAACATCACCACTGCTCGAAACCGTGAAGGAATATATCTTGAGCAAAAACAAGGGCCTCGATAGCCTATGTGTGATTCTGGTGCATAAGCTACATCACTGCCAAATATAATCAAAAACCGTTCATTGGTTTTCACGCGAAAAAGCAATAAACGTACATCCATACATTGACATGTTAAGATTAACTTACAGTTACACTGTTTTCTTCACTCACACAGTTTTTACTAATCCCAACATAAGCTTCAATGCATCTCTAACATTATCGACCATAAATTCGCTTCGGGATCCAGAAATTCCCATTTTCCTTGCACTAAAATGTTATATGATACAAGCGCCCGGTAATATGAGAGATGCGCTATTTTTAATAGCCCATTGTGAGGCTTTATCCGATGCCGTCGCTTTCATTAAACATAGGAGGGTCACCTGCTTCGGGAACTGTAATTATTGAAGGTATTTTCAGGGCACGGCGATACAATTATGACCTCATTGAAAAGTAATTGGTGCATGAAAGATTACTAGTTTGTTTCAGGATGCTACAATTTTTATCAAAACATCATCATCATGCCGAATAATCGTTAATCTATACATATATATTAAACTCAAAGGTGACTGACATGACTGACTTGCATAGTGATCTATCAACGCACAGGCCAAACCACTGGACGGATTGGGCTGAATTTTGGCATCGGGCTGAAAAATACAGTTAGATATAATGACGTAAGCATCCGCTGAGAAAGGATTTTGATAAATTCTACCCCAAGCGGATAAAATAGGGGATGAAAATTTGTATCATGAAATTTTATTAGGACCGCGCGGGTGAGCTGCGGGAAACATATAAAGCTGAAGAGCTTCTTTGTTTGTTTGGTTGGTTGAACGCGCTAATCTCGGGAACTACTGGTCCGATTTGAAAAATTGTTTCAGACTTACATAGCCCATTTATTGAGGAAGGCTTAAGGCAATATAACATCACGTATTACGGGGAAAACCCCGTTCACAGCTAGTCATTATACAATTTATTTTAATACGTACGTGCACACATTTTTCATGTATACATATCGCCTAAGTCATAAATATAAATAAATATTTAAACTATGTAATGACGCTTCAAAAATGCTTCTATAAGAAGTTTAATTGAATAAATATATAAGGTTCACTTTGTGTTTTGTACAATAAAGTATTGTAAATAAATAAATGAATGAATAAAATAAATGTTTTAGTGTTGAGTTATAGTTGGATTTTGTGAATGTTAAAACGGTGAAGGAAAACATCGTGAGGTACCGGCATGTCCAAGAATCAAAAGTTCGACGACATGTGACATCTGCCAACCCGCACTTGGCCAGCGTGGTTGATTATGGCCTGAACCATCATAGGAGGCCTGTGTCCCAGCAGTGGGAATATATATGGGCTGATGATGATGATGGTGATGTATTTATCGTTAATTGTTGTGCATACAAATTGACTTATTTGTATAAAGAGAAAATTGCTTATGTATCATCTGTTGATGTACCTATAAAGAAAAAAAAAAATAAGGCCTTTACTTTACTTTTTACCAAAGTTTAATTTACATCAGCATTGTTGGTAAAAATAAAGTAAATAGAACTAAATAAAATTGAAACAAAAGTCAAAGATTTATGATGTAAATTAAATTTTATAAGTCTTATTGGCGGATAAACACATAATTAATATGTATTTACATAGTAAGGAAAGTACAAAATTACTCAATGACGCCTTGAAAATTACTTTACGATGAGTAACTTAATTAAGTCTTTTTCAAGTTCAAGTTACTTGAAACAAAGAAACGATTACGTAAAGTTGAAAATGGGGTGTTAAGTTAAAACATTGTTTCTCTTAGAATTATAATAATTTCTTCATCTCTATGTATATAAAATTCTCGTGTCACTCCGTAATGACTGCACCGATTCTCATAAAATTTTGAGTGCATATCCGGTCTGACAATCGGTCATCATCTACTTTTTATACCCCTAAATGATAGGAGTAAGGCAGCACAGCGTTTGCCGGGTCAGCACATATAAAAATATCATTCATCCATCTTGGAACCGTTTCTTTTGTTAAGTACCAGACCCTCTAGTGCAGACTAGTTTTTATTAAAGCAGAAAACTTTTTGTTTTTCTGAGTCTTGCAAATAGATTAGTAAATTAGAGACGAAACTGTTGTGTTCAACCTTTTTAGTGAGTACATATATGTAGAACCAATTAATCGACTGTGGTAGAAGATGGTTTGTGTTATATTGAGTTTCGGTTATTATACATCCCTTCTTAAATCACTTCATCTATTAAAACCCCATTAAAATCCGACGCGTAGCTTTAAGGCTAAGCATACATACATATAAATAGGGACCGACGCGGTTAGACACTTTGTTTTATACTATGTTGTGATGTATTCGTGTTTATCTAAGTATGTAGGAATAGCTTAATAAGTTTAACTTGAGAACTTACTTAAACTCTTTATAAAACATAGTATAAATTTGCAAGCCTTAGCACACCCACTAACACGTTTATTGAAATTTATATACTACTAGCTTTTCGCCCGCGGCTTCGCCCGCGTAGAATTCGCTTATATCGCACGACATGGTAAGGAGTATTTTCTTCGCATTAAATAGTATGGTTTAGCTCCATCATCATACCAAGTTTCATCAAAATCGGTTTGACAATAACGAACTTTCATACAAACTTTCATCTCCTCTCTCAACTCTTTCTACTCTTTTTTCGCGATAAAAAGTATCCTATGTCCTTTCCCAAGTTTAGTTCTATCTTCATGCCAAATTTTATCAAAATCGGTTCAGTGGTTTAGGCGTGAAAGCGTAGCAGACAGACAGACAGACAGAGTTACTTTCGCATTTATAATATTAGTAGGGATTAAATAACAATATTTTAATCACCCTATCTCCAATCCGATAACCCCCCACTCATGCCACCAGAACGAAATCAGTGCATTGCCGTATAATTAAACAAGTTAAACTTTAATCTCGATAAAGGTTTGCAATCTCTGAGAGAATTAGTGCTTCAGATCAAAGCTCAGCTATTCAGTGGAGTGGCGTGAAATAGTGTTATCCTCTTAACTTAATACATGTACCGTTAAATACGATTCTGAGATCGCCCGAAGCGTTTAACAGTATGTGGCCGATGTATTGTTGTAAATCTGGAGGAAAACTGAGATTTAAATGGGTTTTATATTAGTGTATGGACGTAGGTTTTGCTTATTATGTTGTGGCTGATATAAATTAAGAAAGAATGCAGATAACACAGGAAACACACATTTTAATGTTAAATTGTTGGTTCAACGTATTTTGATTGCAAATAAGTCCAAAGAAAGAAAGGATAAATCACATATTTACCATTTTAGCCAGCAAAGGTTTTACTTTAAAGCCCCTCGCTTTAGCTCTAGCCTCGGGTACCATATTCTAATTTAAATACAATCATCTTAATTCTTTTACTTTTAAGACTTAAAAATATAAAAGGAATTAAATATACACTTACGGGTTGTAAGCTTATATTTAATTTGAACTCTACAATTATGAGATCATTTTAAAACTTTAATAGCAACATCCTAGTTAATAAGCTTTTAATTACATTCATAAAGATTTTTAGCGACTGTAAAATAACATTCTTTTTAAACACACCACTAAAGTTAAACATGTTATGTGACTTAGTCAGTATTTAATAATATTTGTTTCAAGATTTGAATATTCGCTGAAACTTGAAAAAAAAATTGTGCGATATAGTTTTATATTTCATCTGACTTTTCGCAAGTGATTTTGCCCACAGAGCCAAAAAGAAAACAAAGATATTCTCCTTGTTATTACCCCCTCAGGTTCCCGTTCAGGAATCGATTCTATCAATTTTCAGCTAACAACTTTCTCTGTACCAAATTTCATCCAAACCCGTTCAGTAGTTTCTAAATATCGCGTACAGGCTAGTGAAATCTTCAATTTTATACATGAGTAACAGATGAGTTTACCAATATACTCAGAGCTGAAACATTTAGCTGACCGCAGTACAAAGGCTGTCACCGAATATTTCGTGGCAGACTGAAATACAATGAGACACGTCGTCCTAAAGATTACGGGACCATTACCGATGTGATGTATGGCCCACTTGATTTATATAGGAACTAGTCTTTTATTGTTACGTGAGTGCTTTCACAGCGATTAATGATTCTGCTTGTTTTAATGTTTCGAATTGTGGATAAAGCGGTGCATGTACGCAATGATGTTTCCATTGTGCTTAAAGAGTCTGTAATGGGTGACGCGCGGTGTAGCGACTGGTGGTTGGAGAAGGCGGGTGGAGAGGCTGTGGGTTTAGTTTTCTCGGTAAACATTTATAAAATGCAGTGGTGGCTCAGTGGTGAGAACTTTGGACTTCAAAATCGATAAGTCGGGGTTCGAGACCGGGCGAGCGTGTAGGAAATATATTGATTTTTCAATTTATCTGCCCATGTGGATAACATCACCACTGCTTAAAACGGTGAAGGAAAACATCGTGAGGAAACCGGCATGTCCAAGAATTAAAAGTTCGACGACATGTGACATCTGCCAACCCGCACTTGGCCAGCGTGGTGAATTATGGCCTGAACCCTTATAGGAGGCCTGTGTCCCAGCATTGGGAACATATATGGGCTGATGATGATGATGATGATTTATAATAGACATTGTGTTCTTGCGCTTGTTCAGTGTATACAATATTTGTATCACATAAATTAACTATAATATGTGTACGTACTTAATTATAGCTGGATACTTAGTGTGCCCTTTACGTCTATTTTGTATCTATTGGTTTTTTTGCTTTGTATTTTAGCTTATTAATTTACGTATACGTATTTAAATCATTGTTAGACATGCAGTAATAGAATGTTCACGAAATAAATTCTTTTCTTATCCACATAACATAAACCATTCCACACAAAACCCAGCATTTCGAACACTTTGTCGCGTCCACTGAAATGTCCATTAGTATAGCAATAAAAACTTTATGACAACTAGCTGAAGTCACTCTAGGAGGTGGAATAAAATATTTACGGCTTACATACGACTCCCTTACGAGTTACCACGTTTTAATAAATCATGGCCCGTTTATGTTCGTCCATATTTGATGACGGGTCAATGGTGTATTATTTACTTCATTTCATCATTTGATTTGGGACTAATTTATGATGTCAATCTTATTCACTGGTAATATAAAATAATTATTATACGTTTTGGATTCCACGTTAATAAGATTATGAAGTTACTTTATGTAAAAAATATGAAATAGCATCTTTTATACGGCGACGTAGTGAATGTTATTTGACAGGACGGCGATTATATCGAATTTAACGTGACAGGATATAGCGATAACCCATGGTTATAACCAGACGATAGAATTGTCGTTCGTGTCACGATACCTAAATATGTAAAATGATAATAAATACTACTGATATTATTATTTTTTTGTTTATTTATAAAGTTTTGTGAGTTAACATGTTATTCTAACTTACGTTATATTTTATGTGAAACTCTATTTATTACATTAATGAAATATAATATTATCCTGTTGAATATCTAGCTGCTGGATGAAATCACAACCCGACGTTACGCTTTCGAGATATCCGTATATAAACTTAATTTTAAAATAATTTTTAAAGGGAAAAATTTTAGGGGTGTTTTTAATAGTCGAGCAGACATTTAACGCGAGCAAATAAAGTTAAATGCCTGATTTAATTCGTGTGAGGAAAAAATTTAATCAGAAAATCGATGAATATAACATTTAATTCCAGGCTCGTAAAGTAATTATTAAGCATAACGATTCATTGTCTTGATGACATTACCTAATTTCTGAAGAAGATCTAATTTCAGAAGATTTGAAATTCAATCACCCAAGTCCTAAGCGAACAAAGCATCCGTTCATACATTAACAGAAAACAGCGAATGCTGGCTTCACACAGAAGCATTCAACGTTAAACACGGCTGCAGAAATGAGCCACTTCGGTATTAGCAGGAATTTTTCCAAGATTTTCGTCAGGTACGACACACTGGCCTACTTTCGTTTGCGATCCGCTAAGCAGAGCGTAAGGTGTTTAGTCGAAACGTTAAGAGTAATGACGTCAAATGTGTTTATATGTTCTCACATCAATTACTCCATCGCTGGTGTTATTTAACTGGCTTTCATTTCGTGCGAAAAGTTTATATAAGTAAAGTTTTTATAAGCAGTTTTTATTTACATCGATTGTATCTAGATATCTAAGGGAATATCTAAGGATGAGGATCTAGGCTATTAAATTATTGCTTAGTATAGAACACGTTTAAACAATATCTATATAAATTAATTATAATCGTATTTCAAGCATAAAATTAACAATGGCAAAATGACATTTCAACAATCTCGATTTTTCAGAATTCGAAAATAATTATTAAAACATTAAGAAAACAATGAAAAATATAACTACAAAAACTTATAAAAGGGTGTGATTATTATCTAATTCGGCTGAAATAGATTTTTTTTTAAATTATCAAATAAACAAATATACATCTAACCTTCACAATAACTTTAATTTCTTCTGAATTTCGTTTTGTTCGTTATAAATAATAAATAACAAAAGGAAAAATTGTATGAAATGAGATGTAGTCTGAAGGCACTCTTCGCCTCAGGGCGCGATCGTCTGGATCTTGTCAAGTATTTGCATTTTATTGTAAAATTAACAGTAATAGACCATTTCTTGAACTGAACAAAATTAACAATAAAATGAGCATATTGCTTGAACATCTGTAAAAACTATTTTCAAAACGTTCCACTTAGAATAATAAATTGTTAAAAATTAAATAAATATAAATTTAAAGACTTAAAAGTCTAGTGCTCATGAATGTTTACGTTTGAACCGATTATTAATATTATAGAATTCATAACAATAACAACATCTTCAGTAAATACTTCGAATCGGGATTTTTCCACGGGTAAGATTTTATTTTTTATTGGTTCCATGAGGACTATTTTATTTTCATATTGATTTCGACGAATTTTGTGTTTGTAACAGAATAATCTATATACAATAATTTGTTTTTAATCTGGACTTGCCTAAGTTGTTTAAAAGAACAGATATTTGATCTTAATTCAATATAATTATATAATATGAATATAGCTTATTTATAATGGTCTTGTTTATCGAGAAGATATTTACTAAACTACATCCAGTATTAAGTAACATAACCAATCGATTTCAAAGAAGGCAGTTCTCAATTCTATAGTACAGTTTAAACCTTTTAAAAGGGAAAAATCTGATTAATGGTCAATCCTCTTTTAGTGTTATTTTAGGCCGGCATTTTTCATATTCTCAGGTTCAAATCCAGATGTGATAGTTTTTGATGTATTGCTTTAATATATGTAAATCTGTGCCTACCTATAATTATGAAAGTACTAATGTATTGACGTATATTTTAGTTGGTAAGCCTTATTTTTAAATAAATAAATAAATATATTGAATTCATTTAAGAAAAATTTACATTATCAAAAATATAATTTGATATTATTTTACTAGTCTCTAGTGGTCAAGCCCGGATGTCTCCAATGAATCGCTTTGAACACAGTACCCAGGGTGTAAATAAAAGTTCTAAAATATCCACAGAAGCGCCAGCTTCAAAGAGATCCATCATAAAACTTTCCGATATGAAATTTGAGGCGTTCCCTGAAAGGGTGTCCACGCCAACCTTATCACTATAAAGTTAAATTGATAAATTTTTAACAATGTCCCCGTTTTTTGTGAGTTGGGTTGAGGTCGCAAGTTCGGTTATATTTTATAAAATAACTTCATTTTACTGAAATATAATCTTTTTATAAAATTAGTGTATATTTTTCAGGTATCCATAACCAAAGTGCAGGGAACCCATTTTTAACGTACCCTATTATTAAAACTTAGTTGTCCGTATGTCCGTTGTTTGTGAGGATGCATCTAATGAACCTCGTTCGCTAGATAGTTGAAATTTTGAGAGATAAAGTATTGCTACCGCTATAACAACAAATTTTTGAACCACGAGGCTAAACAAGTAAACGAACTTAAATTTTATGGGTGACTAATTTTGCACTGATATATATATATCTTATTATATATAGCTATATATTATATATATATATATATATAGCTCATTTGTACAGAACCCTGTCACGAATTTGATATATTATTATACCAAAATTGAAATTGATAAAATTCAAGACATTTGAGGTCGTTAAGCGAGTGCTTTAGGTGAGTGCTTTCCAAAAGTTTATCTGACACTGAATTTATATAAAGTTTAACAGAAAAACAATCGAACTACATTAAATTGTAATCTACACTACTAATAATAAAATTACATATAAACCTTTCTCTTAAATTACTTTATATATTAAATATACCACATCAAAATGTGTTGCTTCATTTTAAAGATGGCAGAAAGAGACTTTGTTTTGAACTATGTTGTGATGAATAAGTCTATTATCATAGAATAAAAGTCATTATGAATCCAAACGCAAAAGCTTGCAAAGAAAACAAATTTCAACCAAATATTCCCCACAACAATAACATCTAAAACAAACGACGTGTTTGGATCGACTCGCTGGTAAATGAGTGTAATCACTGAGCATTATCGTCATTATTTTTGTGATTTGAAATCTAATATGGCAGCAAAACACGAGAAACCGACATAAAAGTAATTATTGAATTGTGATTTGGAAAGCAGGTTATATTATTGTGGTTTGGTGTGGGACGGATGAAAATCAAATACGAACAGAATTTTTTTGCTATATAACTTTTCACCTGCGGCGTGGACTATTTTCGTAACATCAAATTGTTTATTATAGTCTCTAAAATCCTCGGTTTATTATTAATTATGTTCTACAAATTCTAATAGAACCGAATGACAAAAATTTCCTACCAAAAACAAAAAGAATCACCCCAATCGGCTTAACCTCACGGAGTTCATCATCATCAGCCCATATATGTTCCCACTGCTGGGACACATGCCTCCTACGAGGGTTTAGGCCATACTCCACTACGCTGGCCAAGTGCGGGTTGGCAGATGTCACATGTCGTCGAATTTTTTATACTCAGACATGTCGGTTTCCTCACGATTTTCCTTTACCGTTTCGAGCAATGGTGAAAAATCACCACTGAATAATAATCCACATGTGCAGATAAATTGAAAAATCCATTTATTTCCTGCACGCTCATCTGGTCTCAAACCCCGACTTATCGATTTTGAAGTCCGAGGTCCTCACCACTGAGCCGCCACTGCTATAATATTACCTCACGAAGGTAACGAGTAACAAAAGTAGATTAAAGGTAGATAGAATTAACTAAATTGTCTAAACTATTTGCTCTTTTAAAGAGTGTATATAGGGAAATTGTTGGATTCTGACGAACCTAATCAAAAAAATAAGATAAACTCATGAAATAAAAGTATCGTCTCCGATACAAGAACATTGTAGAAATTTGAATTAAAACTGTATGCATGGGTCAAGTGGGACAAAATCGAGTCTATCATTGTTAGTTATAACATACAAGCATAATGGCGAAGCTATTAAAGCGTGTTAAATAAAAAAGTCGAATTGAGAACCTTCTTTTTGGGAACGTTGTTTGAAAAATCTATGGACCGAATAAAAAATGTATATATGCTGATTCAATACATTTATGTTGCTACCACTTCTGACTCTAAACCATTTTTTTATCATAAATCCATCAATTATAAAACATACGCTATTTGTAACGATAAAATAAAATTAAAAACGAGAGCTATTTGAAACACATTATTGTTAACATAATACTGTATGGACAATTCATGTTATCTTTTCTTCGAACATGAATTTATTGCGGAGTAAAATAATGTGAGTTGATATTACAAGCAGTAAGAGCGTATGTTATGTAGTACCGTTTGGTATTCTTTTTTTATTAGTTTGAAGAAGCAATTACTTTACATAATGTTTATCTATATTATAGTACAATTATATTGGATACTACCGGTCCGCCCCGGTTTCACCCGATGTAAATTTATGGCCTATAGCACTCACGGATTGAATATATATCTGACAGCGTTAACTTTTTTGACATCGGTAGAACAGTTCCTGAGATTAGCGCGTTTAAAAAATCTTTATATTATTAAGTGCAGAAGTAAAGATAAAAAGAAAAAAATAAGTGAAGAGCGACGTTTTTCCTTTATTTTTTGCTGAAATATGAAATACATTCGCATTCTGTACTTCTTATCTATATGAACTACTAATGTGCTAAATATTAAATTCATAAATTGCCGTAACTTTCAAAATTAAACATAGAATCACGGTGTGAAATGGTTACTTTTCACATTCCGTTTTTCGTCCGATAAATGCCATTTATTCATCCAATCCGGTACAATAATTTTTATAAAAATAGCACATCATAATACTCTTCGCCCATCCGCAAACTTTACTCTGTTATACAAACGATGGAAGCGGAACTAATAAAAAACTGTCAACAATATAATACGATTGTAATAGTATGAGATCTCATAAAGTGTTGAGAGCGTTCAGCCATAAAAACTTGTGTCCTTTAATGGTTCTAGCGACTAGGGGGAAAGCAAGGGTTGCTAGATTAAGAGCTACGTTGAGGATCTTTTGAAATACATTTGTGAGTAATGAATTGTAATGCTGGCGTGTTTTGATGTCCCAAGATTGTGAACTGAGGTATTAGTTGGGTTTATGTTTGTAAGACTGTAAATCGGAGGCTTATTTCAATTTATTACGCCTTATGGTGAGTTGTAGTAGTTGTGGTTGTTATTCAAGTATATATTGAGTTCGTATGTGTTCTGCTACGAAACTCATATGTTTGAAAAGTAAACTGACTTTATGACTGACTGACAAAATATTTGGATAGTAACTACTACATACTATGTAGATATGTATGTAGTAGTTACTATCATGTGTTTGTTAAATCTCTTTAGCCGAAATTTCTAGAAAAGTATTCGGGGCAGAAGTCTCGTTGAGAATCATTTAAATTAAATGTATATAATTTATATTAGATATAGACTAATTGTACATTGAGAGACCAAAAAATCAGCCCAAACCAAGCCGTCCGTAAAATCCATTATAAAGTCCAAAATCACTGTTGTAGATTTCACATAACCAAAAATCGTATTTAAAAAATTTCATAATCAACCTTTCTGTAATGCAATAAAGGTTTTATTCGACTGAAATGAAGCAGTATTGTAACATACATATTTAATATCTGCTTTATAGCGACGATAAAATACTCGTGATTGGCCCATTATATGTCCCATGCGATAATAATCTTTATGATGTACGTGTTAGGGACGTTAATGCCTGTATTTTTATTGTCATGTGATCGGAACATCACTGGATGACGGTTTTATTGTGATTTAAATGTTTTATTTTTGTTATAAATAAACTGAATGAAAGGTGCAATATAGCTAATGTTATAATGAATATTAAATAACGTAGTTTCTGGTAATATTACGAATTAATGAAGAGAAAAGAATTACCAGTTGAAGGGTTTCTGTTTAATGAATAAAGTTGTCGAATGCAGACATATTTTCCTGGTTGTTGTGTTGTCACCTCCTATAATAATAACGTAAAGCTGAAGTGTTTGTTTGTACGTCCAAATCCCAGGAACTAATTCTTCAAATTGAATAATTGTGGAATCTTTTAAAAATCTTTCTTTTTATGTTGAATCCATTGATTGTAATATAAACAAACAATAGGAAAAATAGATATAAAAAATTGAATACCACCGTTTAATGTTGTAATATATTATTAAAGTTCCTCTATCTATATATTTATGACCCATATTACGTATTATTTTGATGAAACTTGGTAATGGAATAAATAATAATCTTGTATATTATATCAATATATTTGCGACATCAACATTATAAAAGGCTACGTGAGAGTGCGATTGCTTTCATTGCCAGGGGTCTCGTTTTAATTAAATGAATATATTAAATTCAAACTGTGACAGAGCAAAAGTTATTTACAAATAAGACCTTTTTTAAAAATAAAATAAAATAAATAAATAATTAATAAGACATCCTGATTCTATATCCATTTAATTCTTCTGCTACTATGACTACCATTTTCGCTGTAAGACACACATATCTATATATTTTTAGTAGAATTTCATTTTTGTCTCTTCTTATTATAATTTTTATAGATAATATTTGTTAAAAGTCAACTTATGTTTCTCTGGTGATGTAGAATTACTTTTGTATATGGTCTTCCTTGCACTCTTTTATTCTTGCTATGTCTTATTCACCAATTTTGCGTTGCATGGAAGAAATCGCTCACGAGCGTTAAAGTCGCCCGTTGTGCATCTTTAGTATAAGTTCTGTACCATTTATCAACCGATTTGTTTTTGTGTAAAACCATTAAAGACGATTATTCATTCATCCTTATTAATACTAATACACATTTTCAATACGAAAGTGCGTTTGTTTATGTGTTTGTCACTTCCTCATGTCACTTAGACACACAGAGTGACGTTATGACATGATTCTTATAACTGGAGATAGTTAGGAGGCTATGGCTATTTTATTCGCTGGAAAAATCACATCTCCATGAGAATTTTCTTTGATCCCGTGGGCGAAGTTGCGGCTAATGTAATAGAAAATCCATTTTTTAAGGTTCACCCAAGCCATTTCAATCAGTAATCGAGAGTCGACGAAAAGGAACACTAGGCGCTAATTTAAAAGCAAAAGTTCACAGTAATGAGCCCTTTCAATACTTCATTTGTACCCGCAGTCACGCAAGGCGCACATCTTGGGCCCTTATTATATAGGGTCGATGTTATCAACTGCTATAATTATGCTAAGCGCTAATTTCTTAAGTTTATAACTACAGAACTTTCTAATGTTTTAGCAACTTTATCGAAAAGTCGTTAACTCGAAGGTTGTACATGTTCAACTTTTGCATATGTGCTACAAATGTGTAGTTTTATAGTTTTTTGGCAAGAACTTCCAAGTATTATGAAGTGTAGAGAAAATCTTGTTCAAAATGGTTTGTTTTGAAATGAAATGAACTTGAAATCATACAGGAGTCCGAGGCAATACCGATATTGATACTTTTTCACATATTGATTTTCTTTACTGACAAATATTAGTATATTGTGTTGAATAATACGTATGTACCATACTTTTATAAGCTTCATCTGTATTTAGGTATCATTCTATGTAACCGATTCCTTTAGAGTCGATTTTGATTCACGTTGAGCAAACCGATTTATTTTAAATTTAATATAATTATCAAGGGTTGATGACAATACAATAACTTCATGAGTTTATCTTCGGATCGTCAGGATTAAATTATTTCCCTACGAATACTCTGATATGTGAGACGGTTTAGTTGATTTTATTATAAAATCTCATTTTTCAGTATTTTTTTTATTATATTTCTTACACTATTAGTGTGTTTAAGAAAATTCGCAATAAGCCACGCAATAGCCACTATTTCAGGAAGCAGTCACAATATATAAAACATTAAAACTCCTTATGAGAAGTTGGAAATACATTTCGAGAACATATTCTACATACAAGCGAGCCTTAAAGTTTTCTTTGTGAAACTTAAATCTCATCGTTAGCCGAGTCGTATAATTTAAATATAGAATTTCTTTTCAAGAATATTCTGAGGCTTATGCAGAGGCATTGAGCTTGGGATCAGCGGAGCGGACGCGTCAGCGGGAGTGAACAGGTTGTGTTATTTGAGTATCACCTTATTAATACCAATATTCTAATACTTGAATAGATGTATGATACTTTTACTCAGTCACGTCAAATCTATTTAACGGATTTTGATGAAACGAAATAAATTCATCAAGTCTTAAGTTATAAATGGTGTCACTAACACTTATTTTACTATTTAATTTTTTTATATATTGCAGACTATGTACAGGAAAGTCACGGTATAGGATAGCTTCCAAAAATATAGATGTACGAGAGCCGCTGAACCCAGGCCACTGGTGATGGCTCGTTTTGGAAATGCGAGGACATGTACATTGGACAGCAGTCCAACAGTGGACTTCTTGAAATACTGCAACAAGAGTATTTGGAGACATATTATAACATTACAACTCGCTCATCGCTCATTTTGTATACATAGTTCAGTATGAGAATCACTACTGAATATGTAATTGAAATGATAATATGGTATATCATGTTATTATAATACGCTCCTTATCTTATGATTTTTTTATGTTTTAGCTCTAAATTAAAAAAAAAACGCAAATATTACGAATAGCTTCGTATTCCATGCAGAATCCATAACCTATATGTAATGAAATGCATAATAAATATTGAAGCCGCTAAAGGTTATTTCCCATATTATGATGCCTTTTATATTTTAAAATTTCATCTAATTCGTATGAAAATAAATTGGTATATCATTAATAATATGTTATTACGTTAGGTAGCCTTCGATCGCGATATTTTCATACATTGCAAAAGGATACATGTCCTTTACCGTATTTATCTTTGCTTCACAACCAAAGTAAGTTGTGAGTTCTGGTTATATAGATAGCTTAAGAACACATGTAATGATCTTTTGTGATTCTTAAAATGAAAATATGAAATACAAAAAAAAAATAAACGGTGCTTGTAGTGAGTGAGACATCATGTCCATTTCAACGTCTGCTCCACACCCTATTATGCACGATAAGTGCAATAGCTAAACACAGAAACGACGCTTAACAAAAATAGAAAAGGTTTTCAAAACACGCCACAGGGTACACCAATAATATCGTCCCCAAAGCCACTGAGTGTACGTGTGCATGTAGATGAGATAACTCACACATAGATACTCATCTATGTGTGACTTATGAAACGCGGAAAAAATGAAAACGGAAAACGAAAAGTTGGCGGATCCCTCCCTGTCATTCGTATGCGCATCGGGCATGAATTTTAATGTATCCTGAGCTAGTAAATATCAAGGGAAGTGTACATGCTGTGGAAATATTCATTGATGGATAGAAATGGGAAATATTAGAAGTTCCACAAGCGACCGACAGAGAAAGCTAGTGTGAGTTATTTATTATTGTATGAGCTAGCTGATCTTGCAACGATGACGACGAGAAAAACAAATACTTTGGTGCAAGAATATCGGATGAATGGAGTCATGTGCATATTAACATTTTCAACATTTTTACTATATACATCGTATGTATAGGAAGTTAGTTTGAGCTCTACTACCAATTTAAGTATTATATTTTCTAGTTCCATAATTGGCTAGATAATAAATTGAATTATATTAATATCTTTCTTAACATTGTTGGTATCTACAATTTTTATTTACTCCTATGAAGAGTAGTGCCTAAGGCATTAACAATCATAATTAATTATCTTAGAATTACGCCTTTAGTAACTTGCAGTACGAAAGCTTTGTTATCACTATTCGAAAAGGAAGGAATGAATCTACATTTTCCCAATCAATATTTGCCCAGGGTGGTGGACCCTTATAGGAGGCCAGTGTAATGAGAATGTGCAATGGGAACATAAATGATTGATGATGATGATGAAACATTTGGTAAGAATAACGTACGGTTTTTGCAATAGGATTGAATAAAATGCGTCTAAGAATATCTGCACGCTTACGTGCAAATCTTTGAATTTTGTACCATAAACTTGAAATTTGGCAAGTAGATTACGAATGAGATGATGAGATGAGATGAGAAATACATGTCCTTGATTAAAAAATCTTCATAGCTACGCCGTTAAAGTCGCGGTCTATAGCTAATAGCTCATCATAGCTAAATTAATAGTGTAGTTTTTTATAAACTGTCTTTAGGTCGTTATGTCGTAAATTACAATAAATTTACTAGCATCAAAAAATCTACTTGTTAAAGCAGAACGTCAACGCTGTGAAGTTTATTCGTTATTTCGTATTCTTTAATAAAAGTAGAAATTGTATTAGCATCGGCTATAACAGTGAGTCACATCACATCATTCAATCAAAACAATCAGACAAACAGAAGATTCATCGGAAAATTGTACTTTAATGACGAAACATGTATGCAAAAAGCCCTTTAGCTCAGAAGAGGAGCCTTCATATTCTCCATTAAACAATTTGAATATGAATCTTCCATGTACACCGTTTACCCTTAACATGAAAGTAATTTGAGAAAAACATAACCACGAACACGAACCAGCGTACGGTATATGTTATAAAATAAGAAAAAAGATTTCCCGTGATGACGTCGCGTTGTCGGGGAGAATTCGAAAATTGTTTCGCGGATCCGCTGATGGCTCTGAGATAAGCGTTCGTGGCTGCAGATTTTCGAGGTCATTAACTTGGAATACTGTTTATGTGAAGTAGGCTTAAACTACGGATTCACTCGGGCATTATACTTACATTAAGAATCAGCATGGAGTATTTACGTGTTGTGTGTATTTGTAGTCTGTATAATAAATACTGGATATTTTCCATGGCATCACAATATTATTTTAATGTCTTTTAAATATTGTTAAAATAGCCAATGTCGTCTCTAATATTTCATATTACATCTTAATAGATTCATTTATAGGGTCAACTAAAAGAAAACAAGGTAAATTTCAACAACATAACATTACAAGTATAATACTGAGATGATATGATGAAGAATAGAAATGAATTAATTAAAATATTTGGTATAATTAACCTAAATTCCTACTTTTTTTGACACAGTAATAAGGTACGCTTTTCTAATTTACAGTTACCAAAAAATATATTTTTTAAATGTTATAATTTCATATCATATCATATTAATGTATTTCCTAGTAATCATTTAAACAGATTTGGATACGCCATGTACACAAGATTTTTGCGGGAAAGAACAATTCGTCTTCACATTATTTTGTACAAACTTTTAAATTTTCCTCAGAACATACCTTTGCCCATTGGAGAATACGTGCGTAAAAGAACGGTAAACAAAACCTTCAACTTTCGTAACGTCTTGTTGTTCAAATATTAATCACGTTATGAAGAGGATTCCAAAGTATTTTCGACATTAAAATCCACAATTTGAACGCCGCCAAAAGTATTTGATACTCTTAGATCTCAAGCAAATATACTTAAAGGATTACCAAATATCATTTTCAATGATTGCTGTTTGTGCGAAGAGATTTGTTACCGCTTAAGACTCCATTTCACTCAGATCGAAATCAAAACGCCTACATTCTTAATATATTTATTTTTTCTTCATATTTGCGACGCCTTTTTCGTTATCAAATTTATAAACCATTATCTCGGAGGGCAAGGAATACATTTTTCCTCAAAGCGAAGTAATTATGGCGCAAATTTTGCTTTCATGTGTGGGTTTTTCGAATTCGCATTTCTCCAAATTGAAATGGAGCTCATACGGGTTTTATTAAAGAAATTATTGTGGAGCGTTTGTGATATTCGCTGTAATATACTTCTTATGATTGGTACGCACTCAATTTTCATATTACGATGCCTCTAATATCTAATAATTGTATTCAGAAAAAACATAAGGGACAAACGCGCAGGGAGCAATATCATATGATGTTATTGTCATGTCCCACAGATTTAAGTCATACTTTTTTCTATAAATAACGTTTTATGGCTGCTATACTATAGCTATGAAAATGTTTGTTCAATCTTCACAGTAGTTATCTTGAAAATAGCCCGGATTATAATTTATCATAAAGATAGTATAAAATAGTCTCGCCCGGGCCTTGATTTTGCCTTGTGTGTACTTTTAAATGATTATTTCCTTGACACAGAACCAATTTTATCTCAAATTCATTTCTTAAATATATATTGTTCATACCTCCTTAAAAATATTATTCGCCTTCAATTCAACAAATCTTATTACAATTGTTTAAATATTTTTTACCTTTTCCTATAATGTTTCCTTAGTCGTGTATAAAAAACAAATTTGTTTGAGTATAACCTCGAATCATTTCCGTAACAAAATTTGGTTTAACAGGAAAAATATGAATGTGAAACAGTATCTTAAGTGGACTGACTTTGTTCTTCTTCAATTTTATGACAATTTCTTAAAATGTGAACTATTTTATTACCAATTATTAAAATGTCTTCACATACAACTTTACATTGTCATGTCTGTTTCTAGATTACGTAAGTATAAGGAAAATAGTCATAAATAAAAGGCCATAAGATTTTCATATGTTTATTTAATAATACCTCCGTCTTTCGTTACAATATTTACAAAATACAAAAGAAAACCAATAACCCCAGCGACGTTTGTTTAAAAAACGTTTTTACGTATAAACAATTGTTAACTTGCTACTAGATAAGGAACATAGCTAGGTATAATCATCTACTGTACTATGTTAGATTTATTCTACTTTACAAGATTTAGGGGAAGAGATTTTACTGATTTTCAATTTGCGCTCCATGTCCTATTTTACTGTGTGAATTATTTTTGAACGAAATTGCAAACTAAATCTTAAATTTAAACATTATTTTTGCATTGAAACCCAACACTTCCTTTCACAAAGAAAAGAAAAGCATGATTTTTGCAATATTTAAATAATTTGATAATATTTGCGAGTACTTTATAAGAGAATATTTGAATGGATAAATCATGTTGTCATTCGTTCAGGGCTAAATATTATTTGATATTTTCTTTGACAAATATAGCACTGATAGTACAATTAATACAAAATATAATATTTATAACTGAATTCCAGCTACACGTAGTTATCGCTATCGTAGAGTCGCTACATCGCGTAGCAGCCCCGTAGCACTGCGTAGCAATGCCGCGTAGTGTCACGTAGCACACGTTACCGCTGAGTTAGAGCCGTGTGACATTTATAATCCCATTTCACTTTGACTTTTCTTAAAGCAAATGGGAAATTGTACGAATTTTGCACAATATTATTTGAGGTTTTATATTATTGAGGATTATTTGAGGGAAAAAATCTCGTCTTCGTTTTAATAATATTAAATATTACAGACTGAATTGATGACTCAATATTAGAAATTAAAAACTTGTTAACGGATTTTAAACGCGATTTATTCATAATATTATTAATTACTCAATATTATTTAAAGATAAAAGACAAAATGATATCTTACGTTAGCAAACGGGTAACGTAACGCATACATAAACCGCAAATTGAAAATATGGAATGTTAAATAAATGATTTAATTATGAAAACAGTCGTTAGAATTTAATAATAATTTAATTTATTTGTCGTTAATTCCTAATTATCACGAAGACCTCTTTTCGTTAAACTTAGTTAATATCAAAACATCGTGTCTTCGATTCACTTTCCATATATTTTCTTATCTTATGGTTTGCATCTTACAATATATAACAACGAACGGCATATTTTATAAGTGTCTTATTTTATTTAGTCGATTACATAATTAATTCACGGGAATAATATACCTTCTGAACAAAATGAACACAATCAATTTACATACTAATTAAAAACAAAAAACAGAAATTGTAACCAACATATTCAATGGAATATTTTATTACACACAAAACTAAATTTGCAAGCTAGCAACGTTCAGTTTCAACAATACAATCGATGTAAAAATTCAAATTTGTTTATCTCCAGTGTTGACGAAGCTTTGTTTTAATGAGAAATCTTTGCGAACCGGTCACATTGTTGCGCTTTTGTCTCCCGGCTTTGTCTGCGTTGGAAACAATGGGTGACATAGCGCAAGAACAGTTTGACTCGCGCTCTGCAATTTTATCCTGCTTTCTTTCTTTGTTAAAAGTAGTTTTTATCTCTACCTTGGTACACCAGTATAGTCGATACTTCAGCTACACAGATCGGATGTTTATTATAGAAAATAATTTACTGGGTACACGGATTGTTTTCTCAGAAACTGAGGTTTAATTATTTGCTTCTATTGTTTAGTGATTAGCGATTTTAATCGAGAACCTATTCGAGCTGTTCGGCTGACAAAATGCTATTGAGGTCATTAATTTCATGTACATTAGAGCTGCTAGAAAATTCGTTAACAAACGTTAATCATTTCTCCTTGAATAAGATTATATTATGAGGCTGTATTACGCCTGTTCGATATTTTTATCGAATATTATGAATTATACAACAGATGAATATTTTTAAACAAATAAAATAATACTTTTATTTACATTTTGTTTCAACGTTTATTTAACTATTACGTAGGCAGTTGTATGCATACCATAACATAGAATCAGAAAAGGGGTCTTCTTAAAATTGTAACTAGAATGTTCTAAGAACAAATAAACATTTCAACTCCGATCTATCGGCAACTACTAACTCATAGTAATTATATACAATAATTTGACTATATACATCGCGTAATTTCTATGTTAAAGTAGGTATTACCTTATTTACAAACTGGTAATGTACACTCTTGCAAATTCGTAATGGAATGTATATTGTAGAATAGGCTTCAGCTATCCTGTACGAAATATTATTTGAGTTCCTTTTAGGTTTAGATAATAATTACGTAATCTAGGAATAACTATGAATAGTTTCTTTATTCATATATTTTATAATATTACGTATAGATTAGCTTTACAATTAATCAGATTGAGTGATAAATGTTTGTTTTAAAAATATGCCACGTGTTTATTTAAATGCTGGAAATAAATATGAATACATTGAAGTTATTATTGGAAAAAGGTTTAAATAATTTTAGGTCCATGCATCACTAATATGAACCAAATCAGACAATGCCATTCTCACTCAATCTGTCCGTTTATTATTATTTGATTATGTAAAATAATATCACATATTTGCAGTACTTAAAGTCGATACACAAATTAAGGTTCATAAGCATTTAATTATATAATAGATTTAACAATTACTTTCATATCAACAGACGTAGTTACAAGAAAATCAATTATCAATTATAATAATCAACCTTTTCAATTTAATCCTGTTCAGACTGGATCTAGATAGATGGGGAACCTTTTTGTAACTACGTCTTTAACACTTAATCTAGGAACAACATCCAATCCTCTTATAAATTTATAATATTGTTTAAGTAAAATGAAAGAAAATCTTAAATTATATTCTACCATATATGCTTGTTTTTTTAACAAGCCAAATTATTAATACAATCTCAGCAATAACACTTATTACTACGGTTTTGGATTTATTTTAAAAGTTTTAAAATAAGAGGATTAGATGCTTAAATGTTTCGAGTTCTTATTTATTATTAATTTTTACTAACGCGTCAAATATTATACTAAGTTACTCTTTAGAGATTGAGATGAAACAATTGTCGGCAGCTTCGAAATTATAACACTTGTTAACAATTCAGAATGAAAATAGCCCTGACTAAATAGTGATAAAGAATAAATAAAACAGATGATATAACATCTACAAGACACCAAATTCTTCCAAAATATTATTAACAAATAAATTATCTGTATATAAAGTGGCTAGTATTTGTGTTTTAACCAAATTGATGTACCATAGACATGCGCACATTTAGACGACTTACGTCCTAACCATAGACAGAAGTACATTTAGACAGATACGCAGTGAATTTCAACAAGAGTTCCATCTCATCACACGTGGTCGCAGAGTGATCATCTGCAGGCCATGGAGGACAGGAGGTAGGTGAGAAGGGCGCAACTCAGCTGCGAGGTGAGGTAGGAGGAGGCGCGGTTGCTCGTTTGCATCGCAGCTGGGTGTTCACCTGTGGAAAATTAATTAGCTTTACAAAGACGGCCTGACAAAGCATTAATAAAAGAGAGAGACGCTAGTACATTTCTGAAATCGTATGGGTCTTTACCCATTTGCGTTATTTAACATCATGGTTCTCATCATCATCATCAACAGCCAATATGGTAATCCGCTGTAAGAACCTGTGTTCTTACAGCCTGTTTCTTAGAGACCTGTGTCTCCACTGAGCGTTCAAACCATGATACATCACGCTAGTCAAGTGTGGGCAGATATCACACGTCGTCGAACTGTTGGTTCTTCGACATGTAGGTGTTTTCCTCATACACGATGTTTACCTTCACCGTTTTGAACTGAACCGACTTATCGATTTTAAGTTCGAGGCCCTCATCCCTGAGCCACCACAACTTCAATACATTTATTTTTAATAATAACTGTGTGTTTGACTGTGTTGAGGCCTGTGTCCCAGCAATGGGAACATATAGGGGCTGATGATGATGAAGAACCCTTATCGTATATCGATTTATCTTAACAGTTTGAAGAGAGTTTGAAGAGTATATTCAGTGCCAATTAAAAACTCTTATATAGATAAAAAAACTATTACGTTTTTTTTATCAACATAAAAAAATATTATCATTCGTAATGGAAACCCATTTATATAGTGAGCCCATGTTATCATGCCAAATCGTATTGTATGAATTTGACATTATCCTAGCGTTATATTTGTACCGCGTATATTGTTGCATTACATTTGCGGACATGCAGTAATTATAATTGTTTGTTAGTTAAATTGTTGGGGGAAATGCATTCGAACAATGTTTAGAATTTGAAGGTTTTGGAACTTTGAGACATTAAAGCTTTTTAACCGGATTTCAAAATCGATTTATTCATTCTATTATTTACCCCAAGGTAACAACTTACAGCGTGGGGAATAAATAATATAATCAATAAATCAAGTTTAAATCCGTCTAAAAGCCTTTAACTTAGAAAAAAAAAACCACAAATTAACAAACATGACGGTTTGTTGAGTCTCTAGGAACAGACTTGAATAAATATAGATACACTGTATTTATTCAGGTCTCTCTCTCTTTAAGAAAGACCTGATGCTACTAATTTACCCGCATTAATCACAGGAAAAAAATTTTTTTTATAATATAACGTAAAGCTTTCCTCGAGTAATGCACTATGTAACACAATACCAATGTTTCAATTTGAACCTGTCGTTCCCGAGATCAACGCATTTAATCCAACTTCAGCTTTATAATATAAGCATTAAGTATAGATTTCGATTGCATGGCGTTCTACTCACCATTCAGAACATGTACAGACACAGAAGCCGGGTGTGCGTTATTTGGCACACACGTGTAGTTGCCCGAATCCGTGAGGGCCGCTTTCGTGACCAGAAGCTTACTGGTCGTGCCGCCCTCCGTCTTCTCCGTCTCCAGGCTTATGCCGCCGCGGGGCGAGTCAAAATCTACCACTGCATTTCCGTGATACCTAAGAAATGAAAAATTGCTTTAGATAAATTTTAAGCTTTACGCTTAGTTAATGTTATATTATTGTTATTGGAGTTAAATCTTTAAGATATTATTAATAATAAAAAAGTGAAGTCCCGTGTCACCTAGCGGGATATGGGGCAGAAGACATACATCTGTTTCACTGATCGGGTCTCTGTATTGGACAAGTAGATCAGCCTTTTGTGTCCTGCCAGACCGAGAAATTTTTTGGGAGTCTCAACCGGGAATCGAATCCAGGATCCTTCAGTAACCACTATACCAAGGAGGCGGTTTATTAATAATAGTAGGTTTTTAATTTCTTTTGTATAAATAATAAATAAGGTTCAAAAAATTGAGCGTGACGCTTTAATTTATTTGTCTCACTTTCTCTTATATAGAGAATAGACGTAAGAAAATTATTAAACCATCCCAATTAGGATAATAAAACTGATGAAAAAAAAAGTGTTTATAAAGTTTATATTATATATGTCCTAAATAAGTGGGTCAAAATCGAGTCTCAAGGAGTCTGTTATATACAATCATACGGATAATAAAAGCATGTTAAAAATATAAAATTGAACTATAAAATATTGTCAACCAGCACCTAATTTTTTGGCAAGGCTAATAATATAAAAGAGTGTAAATAACGTTGCAAAATGAATGTTATGAACTGTAATTTAGAGTCCATAGCAATAGAGCCTTGTCATAGAGGTTTTCAGAGCGGTTTATAAATACAAATTGGCTTAGGTAATCTATCTGGACCAATCTCTCGGGAAAACGTCTTGCTTATCGAATTTAATCAGAGGGAAGTATGGAAAGTTTCGCATTCTATTTTATTATGCTTCATAGAATACGAATAATAATTTTTATTTAGTAGGTTCTGAGATTATTATGTTGGGAAAGTTTAGAGTGTGATATCTATGAGACCCCTTAGCAATGCTTCAGACTTGACGTGTTTGTAAGATGAAAATAAAATTCAAGTTTCTTAAAGTTTTCTAGTATTAAAGTATCAAGTAACAGTGTTGTTGCTTATTTAAGAAATTTTACAGTGAATATCTAAAAACACATAAATAGATGGTATCTCGTTCATACATTATTTCCTTTCTTTTCGCTCCAATTAAGGGTTATGGTAACAAATATAAATGCATGTCATTTTCTATCCTGAAACTATTATATATAAGGACTATCTTACCATAGAACAGATGCGCTCGAAGGCGGCGAAGAATGTACATTAACTGAACACGTCAATGATATCGTACTGCCTTTTTTCACATATACATCTTGAGAGCCCCAGATTGTTGCAGCGGCCGCTGTGTACAAATTTAAATCTTATTTAAAATGAATAAGAGATATATTTATAAAGCTACATGTAACGGAATATGCAGAATTCTGGGTTCCTACATTATCAGAAGTTTTGTAAATAAGAATTAATGTAAATTTTATTTTTTATTTGTGTTTATTTTTATAGTGAGGGGTCACTAACAGAATTTGTTTATTTTAATTTTGTCGTGCTAAAGAAACAATCTAAAGTAATACGATGTAATAAGTTACTTTGATATCTGGATGGCCGGTCTTAAAATCATTCCTTAATAATTAACGTCTTTAACAATGTGACAGATTATTTTGGTTATTGAATCCTACGGCATTCAAATATGATTGTTCAATGTGGGGTATCGGTAGTTTTATTTAATATTCATTTCAAAGGCCGATTAAGTGGCATTTAATTAATTTTTTGACCTCAAATGAGGCTTATCGCTTAGTAATAGGTATGTTCATACTACTTCTAGGTTCCCGACCGCGGCTTTGCCCGCGTAATTAAGGACAATTCCTACTGAAATATGACTTTGCACTGCAGTAAAAAGTAGTGTCGCTTATTTTCTACTAACCAACTGCAAACACAAATGTAACACCATATAATCGCTCCGTTGCAACGCGAAAGAGATAAATAAACACACATGTTCCATATAATATTAAAGGAGAATTAATAGTGCAAAATGTCAAATATCGTACATGCTAATAGGTAATAGGTATTTTTCCATAGTTTAAAACCCATGTCGTAGTTATTGCGATATACCGAGGCAATATGATTTTCAGGGCTGTTCCAGACGGAAGCTGTCAGTCTGTCAGACCCTTATAACTTCAAGGATGAATGGCATAGTAATTTCAAATTCATACATAAATCCTTGGTCAGATTTAAAATATTATTTTAGCGTATTTATGTTTAATAATTGTGTAAGAAATGAAGGAGAAACGGTAGATCATGTAAAGTTTCATGCCAAAATGCACAATTAAGAAAATATTAAGTCATAAGGCCGTTATTTATAATCACGTCATCAATATAATTTTTAACGCAGTATGTTTCATAAAATTTAAGCGAACTTGTCGCCAAATAATAACAGGTTGTTTCAAGAATTAAAATGGATAAAAGCAGTCATGGAAAAGTCATATCGTATTGCTATATAGCATGATCTCTACTGAAACAAACATCCACATGCAAACAGAAATGACACTAATGAAGCGATGCAATGACGCTTGAAGATATAGTCATTATATCTATTATAAACTACCGAGACATATTCGATTTTTATAAAAAATACTAGCTGACCCTTTAAACGCTGTTCTGCGTAACTCATATGATTTATGGGTATGATTGATATTGATGATGTTCCGTTGCCGATTCTCAGACCTACCGATATGCAGACAAAATTTCATGCGTATCGGTTCAGCCGTTTTCAAGGAGCATGATAACTAACATGGTTCTATGAATTTATATATACAGAGATTTGAAACCAGAATAGATCTATATGTCATGTTAATTGGTTGGATCTAAATCTTCTATTCAATTACTAGAGATGCAATGTAGAAAAAATATGACATAATACAATAGTTGTCCTACTTTAACATCACAATGAAAACAAATTAACATTTATCCAAAATACAAGGAAAATAAAAACAAAAGTTTCGTAGAGTATTCAGGAGTTGCATAAAAACAAACAAAACACATGACCTACATTCAATTTACGGTTTCCTCACTTTAATATAACCTTGTATAACAACTTATAATTTAATTTATTGATAATAAGAAGTTGAAACTAGAAGAGAATGAGAAATTTAGCACAATTTTTGTACACGGAGAAAAATTATTTATCGCCGTTGCTTTAGTCAAAATAAATGGTAAAATCATACTTAAGGGACTATTTTAATATAAGCGTCACTTGAGCCACGCTACTAACCTGAATAAATAATTTTAATGACTATTCGTTGTTATTTTCGTAAGTACCTACGTATTACTTTTATTACCTATTTTGGTTTTTTACACGTTTTTTATTAGCTTCACCTGTATGTTTGTTTGTAACCGACTTCTTTGGGCGTGATTTTGACCCACTTTAAACGGCCAGATTTCGTTCAAACTTTGTAGATTTATTGAGGACCGATGACAATACACTAATTTGATAAAATTATTCCAGTTTTCAATTTGCAAAATATGATTTTTGTCAAAGCGTGTTTTTTAGTTTTTTTAAACTATTATATTTTATTATTATTCCAATTGCAGAGCACATTACGATAAATTCAGAGTAATAATAGTTGACTATTGTTATTTCTTTTGAGGTTTTCATAAATCCGAAGAAGTGATGTTTCATATTTATCATTTTAATGAGTCAGATACAGAGATTTCATGCGTATGTTATGTCACTAC
>NC_052105.1:292667-329833 GCF_012273895.1 Zerene cesonia | reverse complement strand
TCGAAGTCGCTTCTTAAACTGAGGAATGTTGGTATACCTGAGCGGGGCGGTGTCTGGGGCGCGGGGGTGTATGACTCATCTGCAATGCAAGACAACAGCTTAGGAGGGGATAAACTATTAGAGATCATGCATAAATTACGAAATTCAAGGGATCTACTTTGTCAAACTAGTTATTAACTCATATTTACAGGCTTAACTTGTCGATGGAATTATGCGTTGTTTGACAATTTACTTTACATAAATTATCATGTAAAAAATTAGTACTAATTGCGTTATTTTTGTGTTTTTTCCAATACAATAAAATAAGCTAACGCATCACATATTGTAAGCGACATAAAGTGTTGTAATTTTTTTAATTCACTCATATTAATTAATTACTTGAGTGTTTATAACAAAATGGGAAATATGGAATAATTAGAAAAAAAGGATATGAGTCTTAATGAGGAATTATGTTAGTCACTCGCCCTCGCTTTCCTTGTATTACATAGAATAATTTAATACGCGTTATGATAATTTAGGGTAAGTGTTATCTCTTTCAAACAGTTTCGTAAAAATCAGTTCAGTCTTTTTTAAACATATAATAGCGTAGTAACATATAAAAGCGTAGTGACGAGTTCTTGATATTAATTTTGAATATATAAAGAGCTTCTCAAAACATCCTGTGCCGTACGTAACGAACGTATTTTTCAAACCGGCGAAATAGCGAAACGATAACTTTTGTTTCAGCATGAAAAATGTAAGGAAAATAACACTGTTTCTTAAGTAAGAGGGGCGGAACACGAAACGCGATAAAGGCCGAAATGACGTCATATAATGTAACTCATAACTTATATATCGTATGATATATATGCGCATTTAGCTGAGGTCGTCCCATTTTTCAGCGTAACAAGCGCTGTAATTGGCAAAGAGCAGAATTTGAGAAGCGCTGATGTATTGCTGGCTGGTTATAAATTACTTGCACTGAAAAATGACGAATAAAAACTAAAATGTACATCGCAGCATACGGGGAATCGCGTTGGAACCTTTCAATTTGATATTTTATCGAGTTCATGTAACTAAAATATATTGATTTTACGGTACTTCAATGTTGGTTCAGTAATACACTGATTTTTTATATTATAGTTTTGTTGTTTTACGTATAATATAATGTAACATTTAAGAGAAAATTGTGGTGATGTTTCTAATCCTATTCTATATATCCCAATTTGGGCGATTCACCTCCGTATTTAAAACAATGTTTTTTGCAACTTATAATTTGCAGGTTTATCTAATGGTTATTAGTTCATCTTCGTATCAGAAAAATCTAAACTTCCTCAAAATATTTAATACTCCAATTCCAATTGCACTAAATAACTAAGTATTAATTAATAATAATGCCTTCGAGTGAAGTGTCAATTAAAAGCCTTGTTAATTTTTACTCTGCGAACAACTAAAATATTCAAGTCCCTTTTGACGCCAGCTCTACTTAATTTTAAACTGTTGTGAACAAGACTATAGCATCCTGAATATGACTTTAATAAATAAGTAGCATGTTTCTGAAATAATTCGGGTCGTTTTTGTCGTCAACATACGTAATTACAGTGTTAATTTAATCTTGACGTGTAGCAAAAGGCTTATTTCACTATCAATTTAAAAACTAACAAACAATGTCAAGTTTTTGATTTCAAGTACACATGATATCTCACAAACTACTATCTTAACTATTATATCCAATTAGCACTAACTATAAACACGTTTTTATATAATGCTTGATGATTTGCGACATCTAGCTATAATCTGAAGACAAGATCTGTGTTCCAGCCCTTTGATCGTTACCTCATTTAATAGTAATCCCTGATTTCAAAGATGCTTATGAATGCGAGATGAGTGGAATATATATTGGTTGTATAATTTGAATTCCTCGTGGTGCAGATTAACGAGGTTTTGACAGCGAGTTAACTCGAATATTATGAGAATGTCTCTCCGTTATACTTGCTTGAAATGAAATGTTTGTCATACACAACTCCATCATGTTGTAGTTTTTTGATTTTGCCTTCTAAACGCAATGTGAAAAGATGTTAAACAATAGCTTATTAATTTCTAAAAAACAAGTGCCTATTATTCTCACTGGGTTTTCAATTATGTTATATTTATTCAAATCGATACTGTGGTTTAACCTAACTTTCATGTACATAGTAGAGATGGATTCTATACAGAATTAAATATCTTTATCTAGTATAAAGTTATATTATTACTGTATTATTCATATGCATAAATCGTATTAGCATATCGCTTTATTCCATATCTCAAAGATAAAGGCTCAATCTAAGATATTGAACAAATTGCTATGTTAATGCGCTATCCATTATACATAAATAATTTTATCTCGCAGCAGTAAATCACAACAAGAATATTCTAGATACAAGTAGAGATTTAAAAAATTACTCTCAAGATATTTGGCGATCCGTCATGGCACGCGTGGTGGCGTCTACCCAGCTATAAGGGCAGAGTTATAGCGTGTAGTTTGTATCGTGGCATTAGCTTCTCCCTAATATGACGAGAGACGAATGTAATATTACATCTTGCCCACTTTTCATGAGTACAAGTCCAAATAAATAGCTCCTTGGGAGTTTCCAGTCACGTTTCGGATTTCAGTTAATGCATGTTCAGATTTTTGTGTATCTGCTGTAGATGGTATTAAACTCTTTACTATTTTATGCAATAAAGATATGATTATTTAGCTTTGATTGTTACTAGCCCTTTGTCCAGAGAGCTTCGACCACATAGTTTAAGAAAATTCCCAAAGGGAATGAAAAGTTTCACTGCTGTAAGAATTATCGGAGAAACAAGCAAACACGCTTTCGCGTAATACAATAATTATTATTATCTGTGTTATATTGATTTTATACATAAGTAAATGACTAGAATGGAAGAAATTACTCGGAAATGATTGACGTTGGTTTTGTGCTCAGAATAAATACGTATACACGATAAATAAATGTAGGGTTATCTTTTCCGCTGATGTGGCTTTCTTAAATTATCCTTTCTTATCGCATGTAAGGAAATTTGTAGATGAGATATCATTCAGTAATTTGACCTATGTTCTATTTAAATCCTATCCTACTCATATTATAAATAAGAAAGTTTGTTAGGATGTGTGTGTTTCTTGCTCTTTTACGCAAAAACTACTGAATCAATTGCAATGAAATTAGGTATGTATACAGCTGAACAACTGGAAAAACATATAAGCAAATTTTCATCTGGATATTCCTGGGGAATACGGGATCTCGGGATACGGACTTACGCAGGTAAAACCGCGGGGCGGGCGATAAAGACTTTTTAACAGATTGAACGAGCGGGGTCACAGGGATACTGACGTTAAAAATCCATTTAAAAGTCTTTATTTTCTAAATGTATATTACTGACGTAAAATCAAACATAAAAAAATACTAGCTGTATCTTGCTTATTGCGGCCGGAACAATACTGACATCGTTTTCATTCCAACACTACTGTAAACCTGTCAACAATCTTTGCTACATGACTCGCGTTTACCTACATCCAAAACCAATAAGTAGAAAACAAATATTTCATAAGAGCGAAGAAGATATCTGCCATTAATTCCCCAGGGTCACGTATCGGTATATGCTACGTGTTCAATATTGTGTCCAAGTTTGACTCGTGCGTTGCGATTATAGACTACGGAAGCATTCGTTAACATTAGTTTTTAGCAATGCTTTAGATAAATACCATTTGGCATATAAAAGTGACGCTAAAGTGGCATATAATTATCAGTGATTTGGGTATTTGCATTGTTTTCAATTGAAGATGGAATATATTATTTAATTCAAATGTTATAAAGCTAAAGATTGAAGCACAATGTCTTATTCATTCATTTTAATATATTATTGAGTGTTATTAGAATATTTCATCTGTTATTGTATAGGCTTCTGTTGAAAACGTCGCATTTAGTAACATATGACTTTTTACACTAAGCAGCTTATTCCTTATAGCACAATTATTATGCATTAAAAGGTAGTTAATGCCTTGACTTACGCATCAAATCTTATATCTACTTTAAATTGGCGCCAAAAAGCAAAACAAAAGAAAGATTAAATGATTCAATTTTGAATGTTTTGCGGCTAGTGACTCTCCCGAATTGTTTGTTTTATAACGAAAAATTATAAATACATTATATTACCTTCAACATTCAACACAACGGCCATATTGATTTTCGGTTCGGTGTTGATCTGACACTCATACACGCCTGCGTCCCTCGGCTGCACATAGTCTATCTTGAGGTCCCAATCGTCAGAGGGCTCAGGGTGCAGTACACTGAACCTCGCGTCACCAGTATAGGTGAAGATGTGGGAGGTCAGGATGTGTAGGTCTCGCTTTCTCATCCACGATACCTGAGACAAATACGATAGAGGACATAGTAGTATCTGAATATAAATATGTATATCTGTAAATTAAACATCAGAACATATAACATATTTAATATAATATCGCTTTATTGAAGTATACAAAATAAAAGACTTCATTTGTTACATTATAATTGTATAACATGCAATTTAGATCGTTTTACTATTTCTTTTGTTTCCTCACGAATATACTCGATTTGTCAATGATCATCTTCTGATATTATAATAGTTACTTATATCCAAATAACGATTAGATAAATATGAAATAATATTGTGAAATAAAAACGATTACAATTCGCAGCTGGTGTCTGAGCTATTTCCTCTGAAATGAAAGGCATTTCCTTCCCATAAAACATAAAATGATAACAAAATAAAAGAAACCTCAACTACACTATGTGATAATGTATTTATGTATTTATGTTGGTATGTTCGTCAATCACGTAAAAACTGAATAGGTTTTGCCAGACTTGCATATGCAGATTGATCTATGTTAGGTTCAACCTTAAGGCTGTATTAAACTTGCAAAAAAAGTTTTTAAGCTATCCAGCAACCCTGTCTGCCTATTATTCATGCCTAAACCATGAAATTTTGTACAGAGTTAGTTTAACACCATAAAAGAGACTTTGGATTTTTTATTCCAACTATCATGGGAGGAAGAGCTATGCGGGAAAACCTCGGAGCTGTACTGCATCTTTGCCTTTATTTACATGGGCGAAGCCATGGGCGGGAATCTAGCATCAACTTATTCAAAAACATTTATCATCAGTGTTATAAAACCATGTCTCTTGATTAAAATTACATTAAATATAAAAGGCAAATTACATTTTTTAATTCGGCGGTTCTGAGAAATTCGTGAATAATTTCATTCGTTTGTTTTTGTTTTGTATGTAATTAGAGAAAGCCTGGAGTCGTAATTAAGAAAATGGGGGAACTTTACAGCCTTTAAAATAATAAAGGCAGAGCGACTTTTTAAGCTGCATTTAAAGATTGAGTGCGACGCAAGAATTCCTTTGGGATAAGGCCAGGATTGTCGTAGATTTGAGGGATTATGTAATTACATAAAAAATCACTCAAACTATATTGTTGTTTTCTTTTTCGTGATACAGACTACGGTATGCATTGGCATTGAGTATAATTAGTTGTATACGTGATGTAATTCGCACACGGATTGGATGATAAGAAGGGGGGATACCACTTTCATTTAGGCTAACGTTCCACGTCCATTATCGTAATGTTTGCAATTTTTCACATTTCCCTAAAAAGTTACGTATTCGGACCCCATTTACTTTTAGTAATACAAGTACAACTTGTTAATCCTTTAGATATATAAATGTTGCAGTTAGTGCATACACTTGTTGACCAGTGGTTAGGACCTTGGACTTACAGCGAAAAGTCGCGGGTTCGAGAGAAGACGAGCGTAATAACTAATATAATAATTAATTATTTTCGAAATGAAATTAAAGTATGATTTCAATACTCATCTCCTTATTCCAACATTTTAAATTGAACATTATTTGTACGCGTTAAAGTTTAATATTGTATGTATTCTTTTTATTGAAAACCTTGATGTTTCATATTATTTTCTTAGCCACCACTGAAAGTTTTTGGCTCCAACTTAAATTGAAATATAGGCCCCGGAGCGGGACCGAGCTAAATTAATTTTAATATAATTTATGTATCATCTTACTTTGTTTACTTTCTGAAGTTAGGCCTACTACGTACCCATTCTTATCTTCTGAAAATAAACTTAATATATTTGCAAAAAATACCTAAAATTGGCTAATAAATGAAAACAATTTATTTATTAAGTGATATAAACTTGAAGAGTTTACCTATTTGTCCGCGCTTATCAAGGTAACTATTGAACCGATTATGAAAATTCTTCGCGTTGACAGGTTGAAAACCCACGGAGTTATAAAGCTATAAAACCAGAAAAACAGCGTCGAATCGAGAACCTGGAGTTTTTATACACATCGCTTTAAAATAAATACCTTATAATAAAGTTATAACAAAAATTACTACGCTAAAAACAGCTATCTAAATCCCACACAATTATTTTACCACCCTTTCTCAACTACACACATAAAAATGCGCTATGCCTCTTAAAGTAGCCAGCTTATCACCACCTGCAGCCCACACCATCATTTTTCACTGTCGAACCGCCCTCAGAATCGCTTCAGTGGCCAGCATATTAATGGTTAAGGGATCAACACCCGTATAATATCACTTGACACCCCTCCAAATGTCCTTTCAAAATTTCTGTTTAATGACAACTTGCTCCAATAGTCAAGAAGTGCTTCTACGATGATATTGTGTTTTACAGTTTTCTATCATAACGTGGTTTAATATTTGTAATATTATTAAGACAGAATTGTCTGTTAGCTAGCTTGCTTATTAAACTCAGGTATTAAACGATAGTGTATATAATTTTACAATGGGACACTATTTTTAGATGAGAAATAGAAAAAATAAAGTTGATATAGCAGCTTGTTTTATGCAAAACAGTTCCACGCACGAAATGTTTTTTTCCCTCATAATTTCTGTAAATAATGAACTTTGCTAAATATTTATTGAAATTTCGTTATCACTATCGTTTAAATTGTTGTGAAACTAAAGTGCCCTTTCGATTTATGTATTCGTGAATATCATAAGCTCAGAATATAAATAACAATCAGCCATTATGTATAAACCTACTTCTCCCCGCTCCACGTCCAACCCGAGCTCTAACACTCCGGCTATACATCACAAACTCTAATCAGATCTACACAATTAAGTTTACAGATATCTGTAGGCATTGATGCCACAATGGCCAGAATTTATAGGTCAGCTTAAATTGATTAAAGGCTCCATAAAATCGGCAAGACGACCGCAGCCTCCGTTGATAAACTGGGCCCATCCATCTGCATGTCTCACTATTGCACTGGGCAACAGAACAGATGACACAACTCTGCGAGCGGAGATTTGCACCGTGATTAGATCATTTTCGGGACAATTTATTAATAGTTGTACATTGTGATTCAAATGATATTATATCTATCTTGAGTTTCGCGAATCTTATGAAAATTGGAAAAATGTACTAATTTTCGTAAGATTATGTATTATAATGGGCAATAGTACTATAAATACAATAGAGAAAATTTCTTATAAATGTCTATCACGTGATATTAGAATAAAGTGTTATAAATAATATTTTAATGGTAGTTTCAGTTAATCTTGGATAACATATTTATAATTTTTTCTATATATAACGTTTTTCATTATTAAGAATTGAATTATTGAACTATTTCTCAACACTGGTGAATAAAAGTGTAGCAACGATTCAATAAAAATGTTATTACCAGTGTTTAGAAGACTTACAGTTCTATTCCCTATATGTTTGGCCCGGCACCGAAGCACGGCTGACTGCCCCACTACGGCGGACACGTTTCTGGGGGACACGTCGTCGAAATACGGCCTTTCCACCCGGTCCCCCCCACCGCTCACTCCCGACAGGACGCCCACACCTGAAAATAAATGAAAAGTATTAAAACATGTCCTTATTACAAGTTAAATAATTATGAAGTAAATTTAAAATATAGAAGAATTTAAATAAATAAATAGAATAATTTAAATAAATTTTATGAACGATATTTAAAATAAATACATATAGTGCCAATATGAAACAATTACAAGTCTAGATTGTTACGGCAAATTACAAATTGGAAATCATTTTCATTTCTAAAATAAATGATATCAATTTCATTATTTATTGGTTTATTTGAAATCAACGCTAACTTTTATATCATATTGTGTGAGTTACAAACCTTACAATAAAATATATGTTCGCATACAAACCTCCAGTTCTATAAAAATCTAGTTTCTCAAAAAAGGCAACATTTAAGAATCGAAATATATAAGATGTTTACTTATATTTCACAAATATATTAAGGACAGCTTCAAATAAGATAAAATGAACCTATTTATGATAATAAAATATAATTCAATCACGTATTTCATAGCCAATAAACCTTTGAAGTTAGAGGACACTCGGTCGACCACTGACACTCGATGCATAAATAAATACACCCTAACAACTCCGAGTAAACAAGTTTATATGAAAGAGAAAACACGATTAAAATTCTCAAGGAGGCTTACCGAAACTAAAGTATAAGAAATCACTTGAACCGACTTGCTGTATTCATTGAATACATATTTTGGAATAAGTAAATTAAGTATTGAAATGCTTAAGTTTTCAGGTGCAAAGAACTTTGTCTACACTTTGCAATAGAATCCATGTGAAAGATTAATTAAGAAAATAATAAATATTAGGAATATAATAATCTTAAAGGTATGTATTTGGTTCTAATTACAAACGACAATATTTGTTCCTCATTATAAAGAAATTAGCGTAAACATGTTATATTAGAAGAAGCACATTACGTAAAGCCAACTATAATTTACATTATCCATCAGTCAGTTTCGCATTGCAGAAAAACATTTAATAAGTTTTTATTTAACGTCAAAATTGTTGTCATCTAAGTTACGATTTATCACAAAAAGATAGACCGCAGACATGTTTAATTTTGTTATATATGTGGTTTCCTTTAAAACTAGAACTCATTCATATCCAAGCGAAAAGTATGACACCCACATTAATTTCTCTGGCACGTCAAGAGCCGACGCTAAAACACCGAAAGTTCCACAAACGGCCCACAACGCTGTCGCTAAGCCCGACATTTCTATGTCTCAGTTATCAGCGAACGGAAACGTGTCGTGCCGTGACGTCACGCCTCTGAACCGGAAATAAGAAACCGTACTCTTATGACAGCCCGCGAACCGCGTGGGGCTCCGAGATATAACAGATAATAAATTAGCACGACAGCGGGTTGCCGCGTGTCTTCTTCTCTCTAGTCTAGTCTGTCATGAGGCGCTTTCGATTCTTAATTAAAAAGTTACACGTGTCCCTAACTTTTGCACGTGCTGTCGCTACTTCGGTTTTATTATAGTACAAGAGGATTTATTCAATAATCCCTTTGTTTTTAGATTCCTTAATTGATTATCAAAAGCGGTTTTTGGTTTAGATCAACTTTATTTTGTTATTATTTCCATTTTGTGCTTTTTAACACAATTGCCATAGCTCGCTTTCTCGCGTCTTTGGGACGATATTAAAAATATTCTCTTGAGCTTATCGCATTAGTAATTCAGTTTACCTCGTAAAATATACCTCGTCTACAAGCGCAATAAATTTAAAAGCGTAATTGGTAAGACTGTATTTACGATAGAACATTAGTATGGTGAGATATTGAACCACAAAACACAAGATCCACCAACCCAGTACACATAGTTTACATACTCTTATAAAAGGGGGGTAAATTCAGGAATAACACTATAATGAAATATTATTAAACCCCGAAACTTCACTCCAGACCTCCAGTATCACACATTATTTTCAGGATTAGACGGAAAATCAATATCTTTACCAATTAGAATATAATTAAAATTACCAATATACAACCCCGAGCCTTTCCACTCAATATCCACTCAGTATCCTAGTTCACGAACATCTTAGTTACGGTGGACAGCTGAGCTGGAGGTTCGTCTGATGATAAGCGATGAACATTTAATGCTGAGTCTATGCAAAGACGTTATCCGTTGGTAAAATATAAAATGGATAGGATCGACGACGAGGATAAAAAATGGACTGGGAGGGGTGTGGAAAACGAAACGGCTACGGCTACGGCTACAGCTCTCCCACTCACGCAACACTGCATACATATGCTGCTATTTCATTCCGATCTTCTTTCAGTTGTAACTATCGGTGCGAGCTGGCCCAAATCGTACCGAAGCTCGAGTGTCGGCGTCTGGGCATGATAGTTTTATTCGTCATAGGAAGAGGAATTATTGATCTCCTAAATATTGAAGTATATCGATTCATCCGTACATCAAAATTGGGTAGATATTTAGTATCGCCGTGTTGAAGGCCCCACCGTGGCGCGGAATGGCCCGCTTTGTGAGGTCGCGCTTTTGTCTGTCGTGTCTCGGCACAAAGCATTGCTCTCATATGACGACGTGAATGTGTCTTAACTTACTGTACGTTTCACTTTAATATGTAATTGTTACTTTACCTTTGTATTTGTTATAAAGAGTAGAGTATTGTGTATATATAACGTTATATTATAAACCCGTTTACTCATAGAGTATGTTCACAAAATACAAAGTACTTTATAAGCATACGTTTGACGATAACATTATAAAGGCATTAATATGCATTAACCATTAACATGCATTAATTTTTCATAAATGGGATACTCTAAAACAATATTATAAATTTATCTTCATTTCTTATCCTACAAATAAAAGTTTATGAGGATATATGAATATTGGTAACTCATTCACACAATAATAGATCGGAAATGATATTTGAGACTGAGAAAATGTTTATTCTAGGTTTACATAATATACACAATCTACTCTGTATTACTATAAATATCATTTTACTTCTAGTAAAATTCAACCTCAAACCGATTTTCCATTCAGCAACTCAATACACTGCCAAACAGTTACATGTGGGATATTTCATGAACTCTAAAAAAGTGTTTGTTTACCGCTCAGGTATTGCACCATAAATCGCTTGTCGGTACAGCTGTCTAGAGTGTCACCAATACTGTGTCACTACTGAATAGCCCGCATTTTACGTCAGAGCTTTCCAGGGAAAATAATGCATGTTACGGATAACTTTATAGACATTGTAGGAATGTCTGGCGTCATCAATGTGACTTGGTTTACAAATAAATTAAAGATTAATGTAATATGTTTCGAAATTTAAGACTTTTTAACGGATTTTAAACGCGATCTTTCATTCGAACACTACAGCTAGCGTGGTTACGGGGAGACCACGGTCGGGTTAATAATATAATGAATAAATCGCGTTTAAAATCCGTTAAAAAGACTTTTATTTCTAAATGTATAATACTTACGTAAAATCAAACACAAGAAAATACAATGTAATGTGTTTTAGCGTACAATGTATTATGATTGGTAAATAAACTGAAATTTCAAAAATTTATATTATTTTGTAAAAAACACCATAAAACTTTTAATAAACGCCTATTTATCCGCTTTATTACCATGTAAGTTTCTAACTCTTCTGATATTTAGTAGTCTTCTGATATTTTTAATAAAACTTATACTAAATCTATCGTGCTCATAGTATGGAATCCCAAACAATTATCAAAGTTAACTGGATATTACCTCGTTTTATTCAAGCTACTGCGTGAAAAGTAAGTTATTTTTAACTGTGCAAATTGCGTTTACAGTTACAGACAAGCAGTATAGATTTGTATGTTTTTATTATATGTTATCATTGACATATTTAATGTTTTTATATCTTTTAAGATTGAAATCATTCTAAAACTGATATCGAAATTAGAGTTACAATACAAGAAACATACAATCACCAAAAACTCCGAAAATATTCAAAGTATAAATGCGACATTGTGAAATAAATACATAAATAAATATGCAATGTTGTCCGTGGCTCGGCACGTGACCCGAATGTCGCCAAATATGCCAAGCGTGAGCCGCATACCCGAGATTTTTTCCCACCCCCGAAAGTTTCTCAGCGTTTTGTTATGGCTACAGAAATGAATATATTTGCTCCGTGTGCCTCACTTTCATGTTTTATTGAAATAAAGCTTTGATGTTCTCTTGCACACACTTCACTATGGTTACCTAAACATACAGGAAAAAACATATTTTTACGTATTAACATAGAAGAAGAGTATTTTACTAATGTGTGTTTTTTATATTTTTCTATACATTCCACTGATATAAGTACAATCTGATATGTTTGTACATTTTAAAACTAAAGATTAGTAGTAGAAAGTTTCCATTATTATCGTCTCTAATATCTTAAATTCTTTAATACAAAAATACTTGTATAAATTATGACAAAGTTCAAATTACAAAATTTTCCGATCCTTTGTCCCAATGAAATCACAGCGTTGCTTGCTTATAAAACTGCTGATCGCACCTGACCACTGCATTTTTCATTTCGCTTTCTATAATATCCTTCAGAAGTGAATACCCGAAGCAATAAAGACAGTTCCATGCAGGAATGTGGAATAATCCTGGGAAAAAGCAATCTCGAGCAATAGTCCAATGTATGCTTTGACACCACACTCATTGAGAGCAGAATAAAAGTTAATACGGCCGGAAATATTTGGTTACTATATAAGCTGTGTGCAAGAGTATTCCAGGGAAATATTAATGTTTCGTTTTAAAGAATTAATTAATTATTTATCCCCGACTTCGAGGGATTACATACATATGACGGTGATATTTTTACAGTGGGTCCAGTTGTTTCTACGATTAGCGCGATCAAACAAACTTGAAAACACAAAATTTCCACGCACGTTTTGACTGAATTATTAAAAAGTAAAATTAATTTCATTAGAAGTCTTAATCAGTAGAAAGTATTTAACATTTAAGACTCAAAAAGTATATTTAAAACCCGTTTAAGCAGTACTTTACAAATATCACGATTACGAAAATCTTCTTAGAAACGAAATTGAATTAGGTTTGAAATAATATTATTAAGGTCTTGGAAAATTGAATTCAAAAATATGGCCGTAGTGTAGGCTGTACGCTTGAATCGGTCTGTTCAACTTACATCGGGTAAGTCAAAAGTCAGAATCTAAATTATTTAAAAGTCAAATTTTGTTTACTTTGATTTAGATGCCAAAGGGGAACTAATATAATCAATATAACATCAAAACTAATAGAACGTAATATTACATAAATTATAATAAAATAATTCAAATACTAATCACAATTATTAAATCCTCCATACAACATTCATAGCATTAACATATTATTTAGAAATATGTCATTGTATAAGAATGAATTATGAAGAGTTTAAATGAAATCTTGTGTAAGCAAAAAAAAAAAAATATATAAAATAAAAAAAAAAATAATATAAAACCTAATATTTCATGTGTCTAAATATATGATGTATACCAATTATGATTAAATCTTCTGTATGAGAATGGATAAATTAATATATTATCATAATATACTATTATTATATTCTTTATTAGGAGGCAACGCTTTATTATCTGAGTGACCTATTACTTATGTAATAAAATGACAGAATTTCATTAGTTGTTTTCATCATTTCATTGTAATCCAATACTCGATTCCAATAACACACGTACTAACATTTATCAAAGTCCCAGTCCCAACTTCTCGCTCTGATTCCTTCATATTAGCTAAAATATAATCTGTACACGAGGTTATGACGTCGCGGCTTTAAACAGAGCGGTTATAACACGAGGTAGTCATAAAGTAGTAATAACTCGAGATTGCGACGTCACTGTAGCGTTATGCGCGAGTCGAACATAAATTTGATAAAGTTACATGTTTAAGGTAACAGATTTTCTTGTTTACTCATATCCTGTGTTATTAAATGCACTATCTGTATAAATCTTACATAGGTGGTATTAATGTCAACATTTAAATTATCATTTCATACGTACGTGATCATTTTAGGTACATCTATCGGGTAGTAATAATGTATTAGAGAGAATAAAAAGACATTTGCAAAATCAGATCTCGAGAAAAGGAAATATTGTGTATTTTGGAAATTATATTAACGAACCTTCTGCTATCTATTAAAACTCTACAAAGAATGGGACATATTTGACTCAGATCTTGAAATCACAAGTTCCAAATGTGTTCACTTTCAATTATCTATAGATATTTTGTTCCTATGTGATTGGAGAAAATACATATTAAATGTTTAATAATGCTTACTTTTTTATTGAAAAACGGAATAAAATGAGTCTTTAAGAAATAATGCCATCCTTTTATTAGAACTTGTTTTACTATTGATTTTTTTCTGACATTTTTATTAAAACAGGGATGAAATATTAGTTATTAATAGATCATTAGACTTCAACCAAATTGAGAGATTATAGTTAGCGTCGATCAAATCTCTAAGAAATTGAGAGCGATTTGAGAGACATGAGCCATGGAGACACATTTCTAGATAACGTACCTGTACTTTAAGGCTCTTTAAATTCATTTTAAGACTCGCCCATAATTTACGAGACTGCGACAATTACTATTGTATAGATAATAGATTACGGCGTGGGTCAAACGCCAGAATAAAATGCCCAAAACCTTTAAACGTACATCATTACCAGCTATTCACAGCAAATGTACTGCTCCAATAAAATCGTGATCACTTATCCCAAAGATATATTCATTCTACTATAATTTCAATCGCACATTACGCACGGAAGTGCTTACAAAAGTGTCTTACAAGTTGGACAATAGCTTTGGCCAGCTTCAAACTACTATAAATTCAACCTAATAGCCCTCCCCGGCCCCCTCGGATTGAGGGACTGAGTGATTTCATATCTGCTAATCTGTTTGAGTGCCTGCAATTTGATATTTATGCTCGAATGGATGACAATTGGCGTTATCGGCGATGAAGAATATTCGTATGTGGGAGATTTTTACGTTATGGGTAGAGTAACTACTCGAGTTTAAGAAGAGCATATCATAAACCTTAATATATATAAGGTTAAAAAATAAGAAAGTAATTGCATTATAAGTGAAGTCCCGTTTCCCCTAGTGGGATATGGGGCAGATGATATACATTTGTTCCACTGATAAATTTTTTTACGGACAAGTAGGTGATCAGCCTTCTGTCTTCTGCTAGACCGAGACATTTTTTATTGTGAGATCGGGAATCGAACACAGAACCCCTCAGTTCTACACTCATGTTTTAACCACTGTACCAAGGCGGCGTATCAAATCAAGTTAAATCGATATTTATGATGGAAATATAAAAAAATACAAATGTCTAAATCGAATAAAACTAATGTAAGAAAATTTTCAAATAGCAAATGAATATAATATTTTTATTATATTTTAACAATAAGAGTATGCTTCAGAATTCAAATTCAAAATGATTTATTGTGATTCACAGGTTATAAGGAAGGCATTACATTATATAAAGTGTGTGGTAATACAAAAATAAAATGCTTTTTGCACAAATCCATCGAAACTTGACCCTCTTCGTCCCACCGCAGCGCGGTCAGTACAATTCCGCATTGGGTAATATTTCCTAACTTCAAATTAACTTCTCTCAAACAGAGTTAATCACAGCGGACCCTCGGAAACTATAAACAAGGGGCATCTTTATAGCCAATAAAGGTCCTAAATAGTTTTTTATCCCGTTATTTTATCTGTATTTCTTGTCATTTGTCATTCGGTTCGTCGCCTGCGTTGGATATACTGCGTTACGCTTTGTTGGCTCAGAGAGGTCCCGTGAAATGTTCATTAATGACATTTGGCGACAAATTCATGACAAATAATCGTCGCATTTTATACTACACTAGCTGTGCAACGTTATAAATATACTAAAATACAAAAGTTTATTCTTTATAATATTAGTGTTAATTACATACTCGAATAATAATGTTCATCAAATTTTGTAGCGCGTATTGCATTAAATTTTGAGTAGAATACTTATTTATATTATACAAAATTTAAATTATTAGTAGATATTTATTTTTATGATGTTTACATTTATGTGAAAATGTTGAATTTAGCTAATGTGTCTTATTGAGGCCCCCATTTTCTTATAAACAAGCTAGTATAGATAATAACTAATACCTCCAACTGAACGATTGAGTAGCTTTCTTCAGTATTTAGTTCATTTTGTGTAACACTCAAAGCATTTTGAAGAAAAAAAAAACATCTCCCGGAGATAGATTTAGACTCGTGAAATGTAATGAAATTGAGTTTCATTAATAAGATACTTTAAAAATAACATATTGAGCTCTGAATAGATGGTACTTCAATTCACAAGAAATCTATGTATAAACGCTTATAAATTTGAATTGATAGTTGGTTGTACATACATTATCCGCAAACAAAGTCGGTTCGTCACATCACAACATAACGCGACACATTGATTATCAAAATGTAAATTCATTATTATATTTTGCATAAGATGGTTTATTATAACATTGTTATCTACAATTATTGTGTCAAAAGTGTATTTTATAATTGCAAACTAATCATCTACGGTAATACATAGAAAGATTTAAACGAAATTATGACGCTCGCTCCCAAAGACACTCAGTTGGTTGATAAATCCAATAAAATCAGCAACTTGCAGAAAAAAGCTGTAATAAATTCATCAAATAATTTCAAAGCAAAACAACCCTCTTCAAATTGTGTATAACTTAATTTAGGGCCCATTAACAACTAATGGGCCGGCACTTATAGCATCTGACACGATTAGCTCATGATTTTATAAATAACCTAATAATGTACTCAAGTTTTCTTCAACATTTTTATCGCGTGCCATAATGTTTTGATGCTAGAATTTTTATTTATTCACGCCATATTGACTTTGTCGTTCGTTTAATGGAAAAATAGAGATTTATTCATGCTTTAGTAAATAGTTCAAATGTATTGATTTAACGCGGATGAGAAAATCGAATTATATAAAGTGTGGCTGACAGAGAAAAAATAATTATTAACAATCCAATTGGAATGAAAAAAGAATGTTTGAATTGTACATTTATTCCCATAGAATTAAAGTAAAAATTTAATTAATCTAATTTCATGCGAAAACAACAAAAACAAAGCATCAAATCTACAAATTAGTACAGAGCAATATAACTTGACAATCATTAATTCCTTGTATTTCGCGTATTATAATGAAAAACAGAATTCATGTAGCGGTCGTTAGACATAATCGTCTTAATTAATAACGCCTAGGCTTAACGTAAACATAATACCAAGTGGGATCTCATGAGCCGAAATTAAGCCAGATAAACTTGCCGTAATCGATTAAGCCTGGCTTTGCCCTGAATCTATTACTTGTAACTCAATTTATATTATTCTCTGAGAGCCCTGGCCTCAGTTTCAGTTTCCTTTGACCTCAATTGTCATATCCTTATTGTATTTGTTATTATATATAAAACACACAGTTCTCATACATTTATTTATTGAAACTATACATTATTTAGTTAACATGTAAACATACATTTTCTTCGGAATCAAACAGATAATGTATAGAATTACAAGTGCTTGTTTGATTGAAACAATAATATTTCTATAAGAGAAAGAATAATAAAGTTCATTTATTGGAAGCAACAGACAGTCGTGATATTGTGTATTTGTGTATTATTGAAGTGTTTTTCTTTCTATAAAGGGTATTTTTAAACGAGTGGATAACATGCAAAACTGAAAAAGTGTTTTTGAATTATAAATAGCCCAGTAAGACTCTCAGCAACTTGGCAAAGTTAAGATTATTAACAATGAAATTGTATAATGCAACAATCATTAGTCAAGTTCACCCGAGAGCTCGCGAGTTTTTTCGCAACTCCGGGCGTTTCGATGGAATCCTTGTTTTGCACTTTAACGGCAGCTCGTTAGCACTTGTTATACAATGATTTGTTTTATGTTCTGAAGCAATTATTGCTCGAGTATCGTTAAGGAAAACTGGAGTACTTGAAACTTTAAATTTTTTAATTTCTGCTGAAATCATGGCGAGTGCTGTTTAACAACCATTTATTTTTTTAATGTGTTGCATTCGATAATTCTGGAATCATTCAAAGTTTTTAACACCCAGCTTGTAGGAGAGGGCTTTTTACTTAATAAAGTTGATGTATCGTCTACGTAACCGTGTATTTGTGGTGCTTTAGACCTGATGCTTCGGGGGATTCAATACAGGGTGTCCTGCGGATGGTGGACACATTTATAAATTTTCATATTCACTAATTAAATGAGGTTATTTTATAAAAAATAATACAGACATACAAAAACTCGTTAACATATAAACCGCAATGGCCGATAAACATAAAACACGTAACTACAGTTTCAAAGAGTATAAAAATGTCACCGTTTCAGTGTCTAATGCCATAATTTCGATCCCTCCCGATGTCCACTGCTGTTGTTCTTTGACCCGTGCAGTTATCGCCCAAACTTTCTGTATAAACATTTTATATCTATTTTATGGCGTATTTAGTTGACATTATTGTGTGTTGTTTTACGATTATGAATTTAATTCTCTGTAATTTGAACGGCGTCTGTTTGTCTGCCCTTGCTATAATTGTAGCTTGATGAACTCACGAATTATTAATTTTTTAAGTCAGTTAAGCTAAAACATTACAAAAAAATAGGTGTACATATAAATTTAATTAAAACGACTAACTTCGAAGTATCGCAAAACGAAAAAATCTCTTCTGATAGAATTGTAAATAAATGAAAAATATGTATTTATATATTATTGATATAATTTTATTTTATTACCGCGTAGTCAAAGGAAAACCCCATAGTTGAGACGCAGCTATTAATTTGCAGAATCCACCATAAGGATTTCGCCTAGGTTAGTTAGTTACCCATAGTCTAAAAACCTAATAAACATATTTATAATATTCTAGACAGATCCGACCAGCGGCGCCTGAACAAATACGTCCTCTGCAAACATCGGTCGAAAATTAACCTTTAAAAAGGTTCTCAAGTTACAAGTAAATAAATTCAAAGAAAAAACTCATTTCAAATATTAAAAAGCGGGATCTCGAGTTCGGGCGGCTCGGGAGGAAATAAGGATCGAGCTTTGTTTTCGGTTCCGCACACTATTCATTTTAAATTGCAGTTTTTTAGTCGAGATGGAAATATTTAAATGCTACCTCCGTTTGCTCTTTAGCGAGTAGCTGGAAGAATTAGAACAAATTTAACTTTTATTAAATGCACTGCTATAAATAACTTTGCGTTATAACTAAGTTTCTGTTACATTATTATTATATTCTAGTAAATAGAAGGGAAAAATAATTAAACAACACCTAACCTATTAATTTGTCCTTCAATATTTTATTGTTCTTAAATGCCACTACTAAACTACTAGATACCTTACTAATACATTACGACGCTTGTTCAACAAACTGTCCAATCTAGTTAATATGTATCCATAGTATAAAAAGAGCATACAGGTCGAACATTCATTCTATCGTCATGTATACTACAAATCTCACCTCAATCATATCCTCTAATGTTTCGGTCACATGATCACGTGTATCAACTAAATTACCACGGACCAGTGCATTCAGTGGTTCAGTAATATCAATTCAAATTAGTATAATCCCATTTATAGATTCACCGCTAAAAGTTTCATAATTAGGTTCTGTGGGTGAGCTAATTTATTGTGAAACAAATGATTTCATGCTTCATTTATCGTGAAAAGACCTGTTTTGTGTTATATAAATTTTATAACTAAGATGAAACGTAATACAAAGGGAATAAGATATGTCTGCATTAAAACGTAAAGAAGTTACTGTTTTATTTTCTCGTGTAAGAGTGTTGTCTGAATGCTATAAATTCTTTTAATAAATGGAATACACGTGACTGGTGCTGTGCTGTTATTATGATGCAATACAATAGTTCTCTGAACGTTATTAAAAGTTACAAATTGTTTATTAATTTTTACTTAGATTCCATAGTTCGAGCTATTTGAAACAAATTTTTATTTCCCGTCGAATTTTTTTATAAATAAAAAATAAACAGCAAAATAGACAAAAAGATCTTAAAAATTACATAAATTTTACTTCTACACAATACTATTCAAACAAGATCCATAGAAAGTGTAGTGACAAAAATAAAGCGAAAATATCACAAAAGAAACTCAATGAACCCTTACGTCGATGAATGGGCGAAAAAAAATATTCGGAGTATTATGGAAAAGTTAAATTTCTCCCCTGAAGCTAATACCCATAATCTTGGTAACTTTTAATAGGACAGACCCAAATTTGACGGCCATTATTCAGAAATACTGGCGAGCCCAACATCTGGGGATCTTTATTACCATCGAATCGCCCTATCTGATTTTTATTCCGAGATGAAGCATCTTACATAATAAGCAGTGTAATTATTGTTTCATAGAAAATGGCGGGAATGTTTATTTTCGTTTGTTTTGTTAAAAATTAATTGAAATGCCTTAATTTTATCAAACATTTTCATCATAAGCCGTATGGTATTTTCACATGTGTCTATATAAAATAACAATAATTGTACACTTTGTAGTCCAATTTCATATTTATATCACATATTATAGAAGAGCAGCTTCCCTCACATCAAAACTATGTCAGTTTAAACATACAAACTAAACCACTCACACAAGACTCGTAAAATCCATACGGGTCTACAATCAGTTAACTAACACGTGTAGGGATGAGCTTACATTATATTATAAGAACTCATGACATGCGGGGACACGGCCCGTAATAACACTAGTAGCACTGAAATAAAACTGGATTACCGCATTGAGTCTGCAGAGACTTAAACTGCTAGACATGCCATAATACACAACTTAAATAGCTGTGGGGATGATTTGTGGTCTTTATAGTTTCTAGTGTCTATATATTATTTGAATATTGCAGCTTGAAATATATCTTAAAGAATAGAAAAAAAAGATTAAAAGGCGGGAAACGAACCAACGTCATTCGCTGCACCTTGGCAACGTCTGAACTCTCGGCAACCCGCGATCTCGCCTCAGCAATGAAATTAATTCTACTCTTCCAGTTTTATGTGCTTAGGCACCCTACGAATACCCCACGAATGAATTTTTTCTATTCCTTGAAATTTCTCATTTACAAATCATTAATCCAACTAAAGCTTAAATTATATATACACCTGTGGATGATTAAGATAATCAAGATTTCAATAAAAATTAGTTCCAGTCGTTATTTAGGCATGTCTCTCTTTCCGTCTGTCCCCAGTCTGTATCGCTTGAACCGTGATAGCTAAATAGTTGAAATTTTCAGAGATGATTATTTATTATTGTTTATATAACGAAATTAGACGAAAAACGTGGTTGCATGGTAATTGTTTTGCAGTTTTTTATTAACCTATTTGTACGACACAGAAAGTCCGACTCGCACTTGATCCGTTTCTGATTTCAACAATAATCTTTTTGTGACAAACGATTTTAATTAACTACTTTAAGATGCCATCGGCCCATTGTAATATTGTGATCATATGGAGATATATTTATTGGTCTAAAACACAGCTAATTTGGCTTATCTAGTTTGATAAAAATCGGCGGTATGTACTTTATAAGAATTTAGCGGGAGTTTAAACGTATCTCAATTAGCACTGCGATGAACCTCTCGATGTGGGCTCGGTTGAGAATTACATTTTCATGAAGCTAGATAGATATTCCTTCTAGTTATAACAAGGTCCATACCTAGTATTCACTGAAGAAGGTAAATATTTATAAAAAAAAAAAAAATTATTTGAAAGTTGGTGCCTCCCATTGGAGGCGGTTATAAAAATGTTTATAAAAATCTGATTTTTGAATCGATTTTTGAAGTTACATTAAAATTACTTCATAAATGGTATTCTTTTATAATTACCAGTATTTTTTGTATAAGTAACAGTATTAAGTCACGTACATCTAAAACCAAAAAAAGGAAATATACAGTAACCCGGTAATTTGATCGATACCACAACCGACAGGCGATATATTATCATCTCCAGAACCCTCATCATACAATTGTACAGAACCCATTTGAAATAAGATCCGACGTCGCTTGACGGAGGTCACTGAAATATGAACTCTTTTTATCTTAACCCCGTGGCTTTACTTGCCTGCAGTTTGCGTTATCGCGATAACTGTAACTCCTACAACTGTCATATACTTAAGCTTAATGTTCATTTATAGTTTTATAGCATCCAAATTTTATAGTTTCATAATTTAAATGAGCGTGTTTAAAAATGCGTCAATTTGGCCAAGCTAGCTAGAAAAAAATACTAATAAGGCCCATGTCCTTTTCCTAACCCTTCTCAGTCTTTTCCTTCCTCAGTCTTTCCCTTCCCAATTTGAAGTCAGCAATCCATTTGTAGGGGCGTAAGGCCTGCAATGGACCATATGCCTCTCCAAATGTTCATGGGCGGTGGTAGCGCTTACCATCAGGCGTCCCACCAGCTCCATTGCCGAATGTGACATAAAAAAAAATTGCTTAACATTCGCGGCCTTTTCTTTGTATAGATACCAAAGGCGGTAAATTATTTTACAATGTTATAATATTTCATTGAAATAAAGTCTATCCTGTATATTATAACACACGGGTTCTAAAACGAGATGAATAAAATAAATCGGCATGAAGTTAACTTAATTCTCAGCGCATTACGGCCCGCGTAAATATAATTTCTAATGTCGTAATAAACACAACGGGCGAAGCATTTAATTTGTTGGAAATGCTTCAAATAAACAAGAATTCATACCAGTTAAGTGCATTAAAATAACGACGAAGTGTGAACAAGACTTTATTGTAAGTGTAACAAGATTCATTTCTATTAACTGGCTATTCTAAATGAAAGTCTGTGAGCAAAGATTGATGAATGTTTGTTACTCTTTCATATAAAAGCAGCTGATTGGATCTGTATGAAATTGGGCACAGGACACGATGTAGTCAAGGGAATAGATTTAATTTATCATTTCAGCTCGTTGTACCTAGTTTAAATTTGAAATGATCTTATGCATTTAAATTAGCTAGACACCCAATTTCAACCAAAATCAGTAACATTTTTACATGTTTGAACAAAATTTTAATAAAATGATTTTAACATAATTTTCACATTATATAGGTATAGAGTTTATTCAATTATTCAGTAATGTTTATTATCACTCTGCATGGAACATAAGATATTCTGTATCAGTTACATTTAAAATATAGCGTATTCTATCGATTCTCGTGCTTTTTTTCATTAACACCACGTTCTGGCATTAATAAACAGCCTTAAAATTACGTCTTATTACTAATATATTGTTCACAAAACAATAGGATCCATATCCAAGTTAACCATTAAATTCCCGCCAACATCTACCGTGTGATACACCTCGTGGACATGCGTTGACTTTTTACTTCGCCGCTTTATTTATATTTCGTTTTGTTAAAACGCTTTGCGGTTTCCCTCTTTTTCAAACAAACGTGTTTTGAAATTTTAATTCGGATGGACGAATACTTTTTGTATGTATTTTTCATTTTTTTTTTATAGAATTTTGTTTCATCTATATACACTCTGTACAAAGTACATTACGTGATGTCTCATACGAAGTTACTCAGGCAATATTGAAATAAATTCATTATGATACCTAAACAATTTTCACTATGTGAGATTAATCCCAGTTACTGAAAAATACAATGTGGTGTAATACGTACCTACACTTGGGTAAAATAAAAATAACTATACATTCTAAACTTTTTTATTTCGACTAGTCTTTATCAATTAATTTTCAATACATTCCAAAAATATTCATAACTTTACACACCCTTGAATCAGGAAACACACGAGCTACGTTGGGACATGAAAATTAAACCGAACGAACTACGCAAACACACAAAAACTATCAAACAACACGACCATAAAATCCTTACCCCAGTAAATTATCGAATCACTGAGTAAATGAAGATAAAAGTTAACGTTGGCTGTGCGTGTGAAATGAGCAAACAGTTTGTGAATATTCCGCGAAGTGTATGATGGGCCAATTTCAAGTTTATCTTCGCTGGCAAGTTGGACTTTTATTTATTTATTTTATCATATCGTCCACTTGAAAGCGATATGGTGTTTCTATTTGGTTACTGGTTTGTGTTTATTAACATGTAAAAGAGGGGAAGCATATTTGACAACGCTCAGATGTCTAGCTATGTCTTATATCTTTAAACGAGCAATTCTTGTATATATATTTATATATATGTATAATTGGAATCTTGGAATCGGCTCCAACGATTTTCATGAAATTTAGTATATAAGGGGTTTCGGGGGCGATAAATCGATCTAGCTAGGAATCTTTTTTAGAAAATGTCATATTCGTGTTTTATCGACTTAAACTTATTACTTTTTTAACAAATAGGAGGCGTTTGAGTAGTCCCAATTTATTAGGACTCTTCCTGACATCTATTATTACTACAATTTTTTGGCGAATAATTAAAGTTAAAACAAAAAAAAAAAAATACCGAGCAAAGCTCGGTCATCCAGGTACTGTTGACTTAAACGATACAATCGCAGTTTCCTATACACTGCATGTAATGTATATGCATCACCTTGTATGAAGCAAGCGATTGCGCATTACATTGCTTTTATTGCGAGGGTCGCGAATGCCAGTGCCACCTTTTTCAGGTGCGTACAACAAACAAATACTGAAAGAAAAGCGGCGACCCGCATTCTAATTGAAATCAGGAATTCTTTTACTTTCTAAACGCTTTAAGCGGTTGCGTGGTTGTGGTGTGTTGGCGATATTATAATCAAATTATTAGAAATCGTTATTTTTTAAAGCAACTTTAGGATAGGTAAACATATTATTCTTTATGAGTAAATATTAACACATTATTATAGTATTATAATGTATGTAATACATTATTTAGCTCTCAAATGTATTTAATTCGATCTGTTACGTGACTTAAAAGGTCCCTTTTAATATTTATTGTAGCGTATGATTAGGTATAATGCTTTTGATATTATAACAGAAATTTTTGAGGTTTATATTTAGTACGCTTTTTCTTTATTAAAAAAAGGATTATATTGTAATAAATTATTATGCTAGTATATCATACACGTTGTTACAACCGTTTGATCGGACGTAAAATAATATCAATAACTTAATTCGAACCCCACCCTATTAAACCATATCCGTATCAATGTTATCGTGTTACCAGCATAATGAAGGAAGAGAAGTAATATTGTACCAAGTTCTCTCTCTCAATATCAATTAATGACCTACATGCATATAAAAGAGAGTCCTGTTAGTTACACAATAGTGTATGCTGCCTTTTTTGAGTTATAAATATATAACTCAAGAAAGGCTGAACTAAATTGGATGAAATTTGGAACAGAGGTCGTTTGAGATCCGAGAAAGGATAAAGGCTAGTTTTAATCCTGGAAATATTACGGGAACGGTAGCCGTGCGGGGAAAAATCCGGGTCTGTCTACCTGTTCCTATGCGGGCGAAACCAGATGCCTGAAACTGGTCGCCTGATGGTCAGCGATCACCGCTCATGAACATATACAGAGGTAAGGGACTCATAAACGACTTTTGACGAGAGGCATAAAGGAAAGGACTATGAAGGGTAAGGAAGAGGATATGGGCCTCCTTCTCCCCAACTCACCGAACGAAACACAGCAGTATGCTATTTCACGCCGGTTTTCTGTGGGGGTGTGATACTTCCCCGGTGCGAGCTGGCCCAATTCGTGCCGAAGCGTGCTCGACAACTACATACTCTAAGATTGTGTTACCCACTTGAAAGGATGAGAAAACGATTGACGGACATAAAGAATTGCATTGCAAAGGATGAAGAAAAGGATATGCAAGTGCAAGTAGCCGCACGATCGCTTTGAAATATTCATTTAATCACATCTCGCTATATCGCTTTATCGGGTGTGGGAATTCTGAGATAAAGTGTAGTATCGCTTATTTCAATGGTAACGAATTATAAACCGCATTTCATTTGAAATAATTCGAGGTATTTTGATGATATTATAAATAAACTAGCTGCGCCCCGCGGTTTCACCCGCGTAAGTCCGTATCCCGTAGGAATATCGGGATAAAAAATAGATGTTGGCCGATTCTCAGACCTACCCAATATGCTTACCAAATTTCAGAGGAATCGGTCAAGCCGTTTCGGAGGAGTATGGCAACGAAAACTGTGACACGAGAATTTTATATATATAGAAGATATACAGAATGGCGTTCGGACATCGTTGCGTTGTTACTATAAATAATAATATAAAGGTATACAGTAATTTAAATTACGACAGAGATAGATGATGCGGAACGTAATGATAAAAAGAGATAGCGACTAAATCAAACTGCAACAATGGCCTTAGTTTGTCGTCAACAATTTGTGCGTGCTAATGCAATATCTACCTATCGCTGCCGCTTTTTTTTTTTAAATATCTCTACTACTACTATACTCTTTATACTACTCTTTTATACGCTGATAGAACATACCTTTTGAATGATTAAAAAAAAAAATATGTATATATATATATATATATGTCTACCTTATGAAAACTAAATACCGCAAACAAATCACACAAAGCACATGCTAAGTATTGGTTGAGATAGTTGTTCATTGTGTTAATAGCTGTTTATGCGTAAAACGGTATAAAAACTGAAAGAGTGGAATATATTTGAGGTATACATGAGCTTAACTCATTTAAGTCTTTCAATTCTAAATGAAAAATTAAAGATCCAAAAATTCTATTTGACGTAATGTTACCTCGAACAGAAACTAACAATAAATATCTCTGTAACATGCGAAATAAATGCAATACACGCAATCTATATACAACTAAAGTACCGAATTACTTCTATCAAATGTTATTTGAAAAGTTTAAAAACGAGATGTAACAAGTATTTATTAAACTACAGCAATATTTCCTCAAGTTGTTGTGAATCAAAACACGTTCCAGCGAAGTAGGTGAAAGATATATCAAAGTATTACGGCATCCTTACGATAAGTCTAGCTTTGAGTCGAACAGGGCTATGTATTACGGTGTTTTAGTTATATATCATATTTATAATACACTTTGTATTGCTACCTTTTTATGGAAATGTACTTTAGACTGTTAGATTTCTATAACAAAAACTCTCGAATCACTAAAAAAGTGAAATCCCGTGTCTCCTACTGGGGTATGGGGCAGATGATATACATCTGTTTCACTGATCGATTTTCTTTATGGACAAGTAGGTGATCAGCCTTCTGTGTCCTGCCAGACCGAGACATTTTTTTTTTTATTGTCCCCACCGGGAATCGAACCCAGGACCCCTCGGTTCTAAGCTCACGCGTTTACCACTGTACCAAGGAGGCGTCAGTCTCGAATCACTAGAACCTTCAAATTTTATTACGAAAACGACCGATTCCTAGTGTCATAAATTGGAATAGGAAAAAATTGATCACGGGGCGGGATTCGAACCCGCGTATCTTGCCTAACCGTAGCAACGCCTAGCCTCACGGCCACCCGTGATCCCGCCACAGTAATCGAACTTCTTCTACTCTTTCGGTTTTATGTGCCTAAGGGGCAAGAAAGGCGGGTTCGAATCCCGCCTCGTGATCATTTTTTTTCTATTCTTTCAAAATCTCTCATTTATAAAGCATTTCAATGCTATAAAACTAAAAATTAAAGTGAAGAAAGTACTTTTAAAATAAATCAGGTGTAATAGATAGATGTTTGAGTTACACGTGTCTGTTAAGCTTCTCCGAAGAGACGAATCGATATGGATTGTGGGATATTTCATCATAAGGCGATGGATATAATTCCATTATATTTCAGGATACGCCAAAAGGTCACTGACGATATTTATAAAGTATTATAATCTCATTTTTCTTATTCTACCTTAAATACAAGCGGTCCGACCTAATACATAAAAGCATATAGCACAACGGTGAAATAATTTTTTTAATTGATCCAGTAGTTCCTGAGATAAGTGCGAGATAAGTTCCTGAGATAAAAATAATTTTTCTATACGTTTTTCAGTTCTATTTGTGTCAATTCCATTTTGTGAACCGAATAAATAAAAATAAAAAAAGTGCGTTTAAAAGTCAAACAAACTCTTCAGCTTTATGTTATTAATATACATAGAGAACTGTTTTTTCTTGATTTATTTTAAAACAGACTTAAAATAACTACACTCTAATAAAACTCGCTGGCGGTTTTGACGCAGACTAACTTGTATTATCTTATAGTAAAAGCTGAAGGCATAAGTTTATACTCATATTAAATAGATGGAGTTAACAGTATGATATGTTGTTATTGAGTTAAAAGAGTTATACACTCCACCAAACTGATAACATTTTAGAGGTTAATTAGTAATTATCATGACATAATTCCGATACATCAGATTGACTAAAACAAATCACAGCTAGACAGACAGACAGAAAGACACTAAGAGGAATCAAACGAAATCACTCCACTCAATTCGGGCAAATATCTCAAATTGGAATCTTGAGAGCATCAACATAATTATGGCTCAACTAGATAAGGATATTTTCTGTTTGTTGCGCCTTCGAGCCGTCAGTACCTCATTAGCGTTTATAGCTGAATCGTTTCAAATCCAGACCAGTTTTTATTTATTTACTTATCTACATATCAAGACTCCTGTTTTATCCTAAGGGAGCATTTAATCGGGATAAAAAGTTTCCTATCATCCAATTCAGCTCATACCCTGTCTGTAAATTTCATCAAAATCCGTTCAGTATTTTCAGCGTGTTTGACGGCCAAACATCCAAACAAATGAACTTTCACATTTGTGATATTGGTGTGATGTGATGTGATTATTATGATAACATCCAATTCAACCGACTTCAAAAAAAGGAAAAGGATAGCAATCTGACTGTATTATTTTTTTTACCTCATAACTTTTACTGGTTGTACATACATATATACTGGTTGGACCGTTTTTCATAATTCTTTTTTTATTTGAAAGATGGTGCCATGTCATCCGTTCCAGCAATTCGAAGGCTTCTGTTTTTTAGGTTAAAAATTATTATTCACTTATAACGTCCATCAACACGCGTTACAATTGACAAAATTCTTACGAATAATATTAACATCTTTACAACTTTTAAAGCATAAGAACATTCATAAATGTGTTTTTAATTTAAATAAATTTTATATTTTATTGAGTTCATACTTTGTTTTCATACAAAATATAAAACAATTGGTGATGAACATAAGATTATAACAAGATATACTAGAACTAAATACTTGACAAACAGTGAACAAAAAAGAGGTTGTGCTTGTATAAATTATCTCATTGGATTTACAGATCTATTATGTAAGATGCTGTGTAAATTGTGTGGATAAAGTGAAGTTGATGACTCCTCTCAAAATGTTATGCTCAAAAGTTCAATCTACTACGATCCTGTTATGAACGTTGCGATAAAAATGTAAGAAGTTAGCGTATCTTCGTTTTTTTCTCTTAAATATTTTTATATGGTTGAACCTTGACACTAAGCACGAATATTATAAAATGAAAACCACAATTGTTATAATTTGAACCTTCGATTACTATATACTAGATTACTTATTGTATTTACTTAAACAATATATGTTTATTTTAACAATATTTAGAAAATATAAATAATATAATATAAACACAATTGATTTTAATAATTGCATCGACTGTTTTAATATTTCCGATCTATTTTTACTGAAGAACGGTTTGTGTATTTGTTTAAATAAAAATGAAAGAATACATTTAACAACACCCTGTATAGCTCCGGGAGAACAAGTTATAAATAGTGTGGCGAGAAATGGCGACATTGATAAAGTTTATTATATTTTCCACAGAAGGAAACATAATTTAATGTCGGGAGATATATGCAAACGCATTGAAATGAATTCTAAACATTTATCTTTGTTGTTATTTAGTACATAAACAACTGTGAGATTTTTAACTATATTTTTCAATATAAAATTAAAGGTAGAAATTGTACTTTTTCTTATTGCCAATTAAATAACTGATAGACCGCGTCTTACTTCTTTCTTACGGATGACGTATAAAGAGAGAAAGATTATATGAGAAAAACATCCGACCTACTTGTAGTATTGTGAATGTAAAAGTATGAGAGTATTATGAGAGAAAATATAGAGCCAGGAAATTAAATTTCTTAGTTCTTTTATGTCATTTACACGTTATTTTAACTAAACTGAACAAGTAAAAATCCCAATGAACTTAAATCGATTTATCATATACTAGCTGCGCCCCGCGGTTTCACCCGCGTAAGTCCGTATCCCGTAGGTATATCGGGATAAAAAATTGCCTAAATATTATTCCAGTTGTCCTGCTGTCTACGTACCAAATTTCATTGCAATCGATGAGTAGTTTTTGTGTGAAAGAGCACCAAACACACACACATCCTTACAAACTATCGCATTTATAATATTAGTAGGATGTGATACATACGTATACGTATGTACTTTTGTTACGTTGTCTTCTTAATAATATTAAAGCATGGCCTCATCATTTTCTTCGGGCTTTCCGATGGGGACAATGCATTTCCAGATGCCCTACCTCTGCAAATGCGCAGTGAAAACGGGCAATGCTGGTCGCTTACCATCAAGCGATGACCGTGCAGCTAGTATATATATAAAAATGATTCCCTACATTCTTGGTCACGCCATAACGCGTGAACGGCTGGACCGATTTCAAAAATTATTTCAGTATTATAAGCTATATAAGAAAGCTGCAATTACACTGAGTGACATAGGCTATATATGTATCACGAGTGAATTGGAGCGAAAAACTTGTGTATTCATAAAATTAGAAATAAACTTAAAAAATTATATTATATTATTTACACATTGTATTTGAGAAAACTGCATAAACATTTAGATAGAATCGTGACGTCACAACAAAATATACATGCAATACGTCATATCTATAATGTTTGGCGGTATCGCTCGCTACCAAATTGGTTCCACAGATCCCAGAGTTATAGTATCCTACACCATAAAATATTCTAGTACATCTTAAATTCAGTGGTTTCGCGATCCAGAATTTATTAGCAATGTTAGATGCACTACGGTCTGCAGATGCGGTGGAAGAGTTATTGTTGCAAAAGAAAATTGCTTTATTTAAATATTATTTTATCTACTGGTCGTGTGGGATTTGATACATATGAGGGTATATATTTTATTTCAGATGTTTGCGAAGCGAGCGAACATTTTAAGGGATTTATTTTTAGGCGAGTGTGAATTTAATCAAAGTTCTGACTTCGATTTGCAGTTTTGAAGTGTGAATGTACTGAAGATAAAGTCGATTATCTTATTATATTATAAAGATTATAATATTATAAACACCAATCAAAACCATTTGTGTGAAAAAGTCCTGTTCGACGACATCCATCTATCGGACCTTCGTTCTGTCTCGATTTCTATGCCCATCTGGTTTACCATCGAGCAATCGCAGAGAAGCCCTGTCATCACCTATACATGCAACGCGTCCAGCCCAGCGTAAACAGTCATAGTCACAGTCAACATCAGTTTTATTGTCTTAATGACATTCGGCTCCTCGTAGGTACATTTCATAAAAATAAAAAAGTAAGTGACTCAATATTTAACTTTCTTTAATAAGCATGTAATGTTCTTATAAATCCGTTAAAAACCTTTTAATTTTTAAATGTTTTCCCTAACTTAAACTCATGGCTAAGATTGAAATTAAATAACACAAGAACAGTCCAAAATAAAATTCAATTTGTATTTCCTCTTTGTAAAGATGCTTCGGTCTGAAATTAAAATAATAAATACATTTCATTTCCCTTATTTAATGCGTTCTCGAAGTTTCCCTTTTATTCAAACTTTGAATGTCTTTAAAGTGAATAAATGTAAATTTATATAGAATACACAAATACAAAATTATACGAAAATGTTATGGTTTTAAGTACCTATACAAAATTTATGCTTTTGCTTGCTTGACCTTAGCACTAGCTCCATTGGTTTATGCTAATCTTTATCTATTTAGTCGTTTAGGTCGAGTAATGAAAATAATGAATCTCAATGTTATGGACATTGTATTGTAACACTTTAATTTTGTTATTCACTCATCAGAATTTAAATGAAGTTCTCATTTGTCCTGGCTTGCACTTGAACTTTATATATATGTGAATTAAAGTAAACCGGTGTAATCCACTATCTATCGAATATCGTAGGCGTGAAGAAGAGACAGATAGACAGGCAAACAGAAAGGCAGATAGGGTTACTTTTGCATTTATAATATTAATTGTAGGTTTCTGGCCTTGGCACCTGAAACCAAGGTAAAAATAGTATAAGATATATTTTTCCAGACCATTATCTATCCTGACACCGAGTGAACAAAATCAGTTCAATAGATTTATTTCAATACGAAAATCTTTAGTAAAAATTCAGTAAGTGATTCTCGTATATCCGAAGTTGTTTCAATTCGTAAGGCGCTTCATTTGAAACAAACCCGGTTAAATCCACAATCCGCAGTACACAAGAAAACAAGGTGACGTTTACTCAAGAAGTGTACAAAATTAGTACAACTTTCATTACTCTGAGTGTCTGTACTGTTGTCACGCGAACGTCTTTGAATGAAAAATTCAGTGAAACGCGCCTTGTTAAACGTACAAACGGACAGCAACGCAATTACCGAGTGCTCGGACGGAGGGCCCACTGGATTTGGCTAGATTAACGGTTGCTTAGCAACCCGACCTCATTTGTTTTAATTTTCTATCCAGCTACGTTGGTAGCCGGCGGTACTTTGATAAATCTTTTAACAAGCATTTGTTGTGACATAGTTCACGACGCTATACTCATTGACGAATAGTCATATAGTAATAGGTGCTTCATTTTATAAACGTCTTGTTGTTGACTTTTAATTTTTAAAAATAAAGAATATTATATATTATATTCGATAAAAGCATATATATAAAAGAGATGACGAATGTGATAATTTTATAGGTATACAAAGAGTTAACTCAAAGTAATTTAAAAATAGTTTAGTTTAAATCGTAATTAATAATAATATATTCATAAACCAATATACCTATTTCGTGTTAGAGTGAAAGGTCCGACGATACGTATCTTCGTCTAGTCTTTCCTTACACTTTCTTTAAACATTTTGGCTGTGAACACATTTTCTAACATAAATTGTTTACAAATAATTTTGTGTTCTTGAAGCTGCGTATTCAATTGTATAAATATTTAGACAATACATAAATTATTAGATAATACACTGTTAACACAGAAGCGGAAAAATCGTTTAGTAATATAAATCGAGTTGGTGTAATTGGTAAAGTTGGTTAGCGAGTTTCTTATAGAATTACCGCAGAATTTCTCACCGTGATAAATTAAGGTACCTCAAGTCAAACAGACGGACTTTAAAACTTTAGAAAATGCTAATATTTACTGTAATTTTGGTCGGATTTTGAATGGAGGTTTGAGTAAGCGTTGATGACGGTTTGAATAATTGTTTAGTAAACTATGTTGATTTGAAACGCTAAATTTGTTTTGATTGAAAATATCAGAAATATATTTACCGGTAAAAGCATTGCGAAAATACACTTTATAAAATATAAACAAGAGTTAATTTTCTCAGAACTTTATGTTACAAGAAAAAGTGAGTTTATCAGTAGAAAATTGAGTATAAAATCTGAAACATATATCACCCCTCACTCATTGATATCTTTTCAAATGTTGTATATTCCGTCTGCACATTTTTATACTAAAATTTAGTGCGATTTGGAAAAGTGATCTATTACTGTCTACAATATATTTGGCAAGTGAATTAATCGAAGGACCACACATCACAAAATTTTGATAAAAATTTCTTATTTTTCAAAAGTACTTCCGACATACCCTCAAATGCCAGTTATAAAATAAATTTCTATTCAAAAAGATGAAAACAAGGCGACCGTTATTAAATTTGAACCCCTCTCTGTTAAACGAATGGTAAGATAACATGCCCACGGCATAAATATGTATATAAAATCCTATAAAAGCACTACTCTTCCTGGATATAATGGCGAGCCCAACAAACCAGATCAAATTTAAATAGCTCCAACATCAGATACTATTCTTGTAGATATGCCGTGCCTATTCTAAAAACTCCAAGTCAAGTCAATCTGGAGTGCTTTTAATAATAGAGCATTGTGGAGCAAGAACGAATTTCCTTTACAATGGGAAAAAATCTAAAAGCGGGATAATTCTTGTTATTTACCTTTGTCCCGGCCACAATAGCTCCAGCAAATAGCGGTCATTGAAACACGATTACTGGAGTTACGACATGCTCGCTGATGACGCAGCGAGCTGTCTTTGTTACTAATAATGAAGGATGAGCAATTACCGGCTAAAATCAGGTGTTTCGTAATCTTTTCTGAATACATTTGGATATATCTGACTCACAGTTTGTATATTTTGTACATATTGTGACTGCTCTTTAGAGTGTTGTAATATTATTACAGCACCTACCTAAACTATATTCACTTCAACTAATTAACTAAGTCAAATTAAGTATATGGATGTGAATAGTAATGTCATGAATTTCCACACGCTTTACCCGCCAACAATCTAAACAAGTTGAACTAACGAATGAATAGTTTTATATCAGCTCGATACACAATCGTTGGATTTACAACCAGTGTCAAGGGATTTATTCCTCAATCTACGTTAATTCCTTGTCTCGCTGATGCAATATTTATTGCTTGTATATCTTCAGTTAATACAAGCTTTAATAATGCAATCATTTATGAAGTCTTAGCTGAGATAGAAAATTATTTATTTTAGATGATAAAGTAACGATGAAAGTGTTATTCAGATATCAAATTTCTTTGGTATTTATCGCAATCCCTTTTCCTTTTAAGTGGGGAAATCTTGTGTATACGCTTTATTTCAAGAGGTTGGTTCCTCATAGCAATCAACATGTCAAGGGAAATACAAACAAACATACAAAAAAAAACTCTTAATTCTGTAGATAGTTAATTTTAATCCGAGAATTCCATTATCTTTGGAAGGAAAGAATACAGCATACAAAATTTACCAAAAAACTAATTTCCAGATCCATTAGATCTATTTGTTTTATTCGTTAATTTTTATTGCTACGATGTCCAGTGTAAGTGACCAAGGATAAAGTCTCTCTAATCAAATAAACCAGTTCATGATACAATACATATTAGAAAAGTAGTCGTCTATCACAGCTGTGCTTTTTTTTATGTTACAGTCGGCAATGGAGCTGGTGGGACGCCTGATGGTAAGCGCTACCACCTCCCATGGACATTTGGAGAGGCATAAGGTCCATTGCAGACCATACGCCTCTACAAATGGATTGCCGACTTTTTGGGAAGGGATTAAGAAAGGATTGGCGATAGGAATAAAGGAAAGGACTGGGAAGGGTAAGGAATAGGATATGGGCCTCCGGCTCCCCCACTCACCGAACGAAACACAGCAGAATGATATTTCACGCCGGTCTTCTGTGGGGGTGTGGTACTTCCCCGGTGTGAGCTGGCCCAATTCGTGCCGAAGCGTGCTCGACTACCACATACAGAATTACAGCTTTGATAACAGATTATAGAAGTGGACCACTGTATTTGTTAACCCTTTACGCAAACCACATAAAAAGGTACTAGGTATATCGTGTAGTGTTATTTTAAACTACCTGTGACCCGCGGTTGAAACCGCGTAAGCGTGCTGCGTAACCGTATCCCGTAGGAATATCGGTATAAAAAGTGCCTATGTGTTATTTCAGTTGTCCAGCTATCTACGAAGCAAAATAGTATTATTATTCACCAATAGATGTCAAGAAAAAAAACATGAATAAAACACGAATATGACATTTTCTAAAAAAAATTCCCAGCTAGATCGATTTATCGCCCCCGAAACCCCCTGTATACTAAATTGCATGAAAATCGTTGGAGCCGATTCCGAGATTCCAACTATATATATATACAAGAATTGCTCGTTTAAAAGTATAAGATAATAAACATTTTTTATAACGTTTGCTTATCAATACAATAAATGTAAAACAATTCAGTATATTTTTTCTCCAAACGAATATTGGAAACTGCCCGTCAATATGTATTATTGTTTGCTATTCTTATTGATAGCTCTCAACAGAGACTGTGAGGCAGGGCGGCGGATATTTCAAGGTCGGGACGTCGTTCTGGGCGAGTTTCCGTACGTCGCCAATTGGGGTACGATAAAACCAGGCAATAAATTTGTACCTTACTGTACATGCAGCATCATTTCGCCAACATGGGCAATATCTGCTGCACACTGCATGGAGAAACCACCCCTTTTAACGAGAAATGGTATATACTACGGCTCTCATATGCCAACACTAAATGGAAGCGCCTCCCGAGTTCTCCAGGCGATTGCTCATCCTACCTATGAATTTGATGATGAAGCCGATATATTAATGAACGACATTTGTCTTATTCGCACTAAACGGATAGAAATAGCCACATACGCCGTACTCAGCGCTGTCGATTACCTTAGTCTGATAGGTCAAGAGGTTTACGTAGCTGGCTATGGTGCGACTAACGATACATCAAAGGTGAAATTGACGTTTTACCTTAAAAAACCACTCCAAGTGTACAAGGGTATGGTAAACAGCTGTGTAGAAAAAAATGCAGAGGCCCCTTTCAGTTCCATATGTATATCCTCACCCTGTGGCTCTCTGGCGATGATCTGTGGAGGCGATTCTGGTGGGCCCGTGATACATACATCTGGGATAGTTGGAGTCAATTCTTGGAGCCACAACGACTGTGAAACATCACGTAATTTGAAAATGATTCATAAACATTCCTTGGCTCTAGCTGCGTCTAGCGTCGGTACGCCTGTCAGCACAGTTATCGATTGGATCTCTCAAACTATCACACAACATCCAGGTTGATAGCAACTGTAATCCATAGTTTATGACTTTCTTTTGCGATTTCTATAATTATTTCTTATGTAAATATTGTGTTTTTGTTTAATATACCAGGAGGAGGCGTAACGTAGTCATAGAAATGTTTCAAAACGAAATATAAATGTTATATTATTTCTACTAGCGGTCCGAACCGGCTTCGCCCGTGGTACATATGTAGCCTATAGCCTTCATCAATAAATCGGCAATTTAACACTGAAAGAATTTTTAAAATCGTAACAGTACTTCCTGAGATTAGTCCTTTAAAGGTCTCAGCACACTAATGGGAACGGAAAGGGATCGTAACCGTATCGCCTCGAGTCGTTCAGAATGGTTTGTA
>NC_052105.1:289235-291667 GCF_012273895.1 Zerene cesonia | reverse complement strand
AGTTGACGTACAGGCGCTGCTGATACGCTTTCATTACGTGCATACGGTAGGTTGACGCCTGGTTGACAGCGAAGTGAAAGGCGTTACGGTTACGATCCCTTTCCGATCCCATTAGTGTGCTGAGACTTTTAAACAAACAAACTCTATAGTTTTATAATATTAGTATAGATACTTAGACGAAGAAAATCCGTATTCAATAGATAATCCTAAAATATTGAAGAAATATTGTTAGTGTAAGAATGTAAAACATTAAGCTTGAACTGCCCTAATTTCCTAATAATTACGGATTTATGTTGCCAAGTAAATAATGTACGTGTTACATTTATTTTACTATACTTATTTAAATGACATTGAGCAAAACTAAAATCAATCTCTCATATATTTATGTTTTTATTATTAAGGTTACTCAAGAGGTAATTAATTATAAATAGTTCGCAGGCCTTCCGACTGTCTGTCTCACCATGGGTTTCCAATTATTTGTATTTTTTTTACTTTTTTTACTCTCTAAACGGTCAACTGAGCGAGTGGTTAGCCTGATGGTAAGCGATCACCCCCGCCCATAAAAATACATAGACGGACTGTCTCTGCGACTGCGCTGCCTGTTATTTATTGGCGGGATAAGGAAAGGATTGAGGACTGAAAGAAGGAATGGACTGGGAAGGGTAGCGAAGTTGCGGAAGCGTAGCTAAGAGTCGCGAGTCCGACTCGCACTTGACCAGCTCTCTATATTCTGATTTTTGTTTCATATCGGATGAATATTATCTTACTACTAAAGTAGTTTATAGTATCCGATTTTTGTAGAAAGTACCTCAATATTGGGTATATTATTTTCGCTGTGCAAGTAATTTTCATTGGCCGCGGCTATTGCACGGCGATTTCTCCATTAAGCCGGCTATAAGACTTGCGAATGCCAAAAGAGGCTGGCTATAATCGTAACCGTTGTCGAAGCGACGACCCTCTAGTAAGGTCATATTGCCTATTACGGTGGAGGGGGTATTATGGAATTTTAATTAAAACAGTATAATCTATATATGTATATCTTTGGAAATTGGATACCTTAAGATAATTTTTTCGTCTAATTTAATTTATAAAACGAGTGAAAAATTTTGTCAGCTATAACTTAAAATCTTAAACTGGAAGGCTTATTGAAATTAGACTGTAAATAATAGAATGCATGCCGCTATGCAATCTGTTTCTCGCAATCAGCGAAGAACACTCGGATTTGACGCTACTAGAAAATTATTTTCTACTTTTATATAAGTTGCCTCAATGCTATTGTTCGAGAGATCCAGTCAAGAGCGGGACTTACTGGCGATATGACAGCAGACGAGGCTTTAGCCAATGTATGTTTATGTATCTTCTTAACGTGATATAAGAATTCGCAATCTGTCAGACTCGCAGAATTAACGCCCACAATACCAGAGGTATGTATCATCGGTCCACCTGAGTCGCCGCCGCAGATCATCGCTAGGGAGCCGCACGGTGAAGAGGCACATATCATATAAGCTCCAATTTCTCTATCTTCCTTCAAACAAGCGTTGACCATGCCTCTGTACACCTGTAATGGTTTTTTTAAAGAATACGTGACATCCACCATTGAAGAAAGATTCGTCGTCCCGTGACCAGCGACGTACACCTCTTGTCCAATCAGCGTCCTATAATCCAGAGAACTGACAACAGCGTATTCAGATATCTGTATCCGCTGTGTGCGTAGAAGACAAATGTCAAAGAGGTTTAAATGAAAATCGCAGTCAAAGTCGTATGTGGGGTGAGGGATCGCATCCAGCACTTTGGAAAAGTTACCCCGCAGCGCCGGTATGTGTGACCCGTAATTAATAACATAAGGTGGAAGCAGAGGTGGTTTCTCCATGCAGTGAGCGGCAGATATAACCCAAGTTGGTGAAATAACGCTGCACGTACAAAAAGGCTCAAAATTATCTGCATTCCCGTGTAGTTCCAATCCCCAATTAGCGACGTATGGAAACTCATCAAGATTAACGTCTCTACCTTGAAATATTCGGTGCCTGGTTTGAAACATGTGTATTGAATGAAATAAAATCTTTTATGGGAAATATATTTTATTTTTATTCGTATCGCATAATAAAATGATTCGGCCACAGGAATACTGGTTAAAACAAATGAAAAGTCAGTATTGAAATTCATATTACACACGTTACAATACGTTTAGATTTCTGTTCCTTTTTTAACGTTTGCCATGAAATATCCACACTTTTTAATTTTATATACATTCTCAAACGACTATTTCCCATAGAAAAAAATACAATATCACTTATGATAATTAAATTTAAATAAATTTCGATGGAATTTTGATATCAATTTGATTGTAATTGTAATATCATGATTAAATAAGATTTGTCACTAAAGTAACAGGGTCGAATTTCGCAACATTGTTCAAAGTCCTTGATATTTTT